>NC_090245.1:81133004-81168004 GCF_037325665.1 Littorina saxatilis
AAGGATAGCACGCTTTTCTGTACCTCTCTTCGTTTTAACTTTCTGAGCGTGTTTTCAATCCAAACATATCATATCTATATGTTTTTGGAATCAAGAACCGACAAGGAATAAGATGAAAGTGTTTTTAAATTGATTTCGAAAATTTAATTTTGATCATAATTTTTATATTTTTAATTTTCAGAGCTTGTTTTTAATCCAAATATAACATATTTATATGTTTTTGGAATCAGAAAATGATGGAAAATAAGATGAACGTAAATTTGGATCGTTTTATAAAAAAAATATTTTTTTTACAATTTTCAGATTTTTAATGACCAAAGTCATTAATTAATTTTTAAGCCACCAAGCTGAAATGCAATACCGAAGTCCGGGCTTTGTCGGAGATTACTTGACCAAAATTTCAACCAATTTGGTTGAAAAATGAGAGCGTGACAGTGCCGCCTCAACTTTCACGAAAAGCCGGATATGACGTCAACAAAGACATTTATAAAAAAAATGAAAAAACCGTCTGAGGATATCATACCCAGGAACTCTCATGTCAAATTTCATAAAGATCGGTTTAGTAGTTTAGTCTGAATCGCTCTACACACACACACAGACAGACAGACACACACACATACACCACGACCCTCGTCTCGATTCCCCCCTCTATGTTAAAACATTTAGTCAAAACTTGACTAAATGTAAAAAGTAAAAAATTACATTTACATAGTTATACCTTTCATTTGGGAATAAAGTTGTTCCGATCAGCTACACATCCGTTAACACAAGTACAAAATGTTTAACAATATAACAATTGAACAAGACATTTCATTCACGAATGATGTGTGAACGTGACTGTCTCTTAAACATTTTCACTGAAGTTGCATTTCTTATCTGTTGGGGGAAGGAGTTCCAGAGAAACGCTCCCGAGAAGGCTAAGCTCGATTTGTAGAGGTCCATGCGAGGTATAGGAGGGATGATTCTTTGGAGAGAGAGAGAGAGAGAGAGAGAGAGAGAGAGAGAGAGAGAGAGAGAGAGAGAGAGAGAGAGAGAGAGAGAGAGAGAGAGAGAGAGAGAGAGAGAGAGAGAGAGAGAGAGAGAGAGAGAGAGAGAGAGAGAGAGACATCTTTTATGACAGTGACAAATCTTTCTTTTTCGAGGGTGACAAGAATAAGCATAGATATGCTTTTTTGCATCTGGCCCTCGCCCTTAAGAGGGACTAAACTATTTTACTATAACTATGACTAGGGGAAAAAAAGGTTACCTAAAAACATTAATGGTAGAACATATAGGTTTATGTACATGAAGCGCATTATGTACAAGCATTGTAGATCATAAGGTAGTGTTCAAAACTGGGTGTAAAGCAATGAAGATAAACGCAAAGTAAGCATACTTTGCAACAATACATTAGCTCAGCAAAACAATGTATTACAGAGCCAAATCTTCGTGATCTTGTCACAATAAACCATAATTCCAATAATGAACAACTGTATACAAAGAGAACATACTATAAATCAAGTTTATTTGTTCATAGAGTTCATTTTAAATGGAAAGAATATTTGGAGAGAAAAGAGAGAGAGAGAGAGAGAGAGAGAGAGAGAGAGAGAGAGAGAAAGAGAGAGACAGAGAGAGAGACAGACAGACAGACAGAGACAGAGACAGAGACAGAGACAGAGAGAGGCAGGCTAATAAAGCGCAAGGCTAATTTTGGTTTCAGTGGGGCTTCGTTCTGTCGGTCACCAAAGTGAACGGATACGATGTTTACCGAGGTCTGGTCATGGATGTCTTCAGAGAACTTGCAAACAGCCTCAATTTCAGGTACATGATTTGCCAAAATACTGTTGATCATTAAAAAGTTGTGCAAGATTCGTCTGTGTCAGAAGCACACAGCTGATTGAAAGCTAAAAAACGCGAGAAGGAATAGCACATTCAGACACGAAAACAGCCCAGAAAAACCATCAAAGCGCACAAATACAATTAAGCATCCGTTCAATACAAATTCCCTCATTAGGACTTTCTTATTTTTATTTCGGATCTCAAAACAAAAGTCTTTGAACGTGTATAATTTATTTTTAAATGCTATACTACCAAGATCTTCACACAACATTTTAACATCTCCCGTCATATCTGCATTTGCTGACAGAGAATAGCCGGCGGATTTTCTGATTTATAGTAACCGACTGATTCTTTGACTCGAGACAAATGTACAGTCTCACTTATCGACAGAATAAATCAACAATATTTCATTTGTTTTTGTATTTTTTTTTATCTTTCTTATAGAAAAGATATTTTCGTTATTTTTCTTCTAGCTACGTACTGATGCCTCCTGTGGACGACAGCTGGGGACAAGAGCTGGACAATGGTCAATGGGATGGCCCCATCGGTATGCTGACCAGAAAGGTGACATTGGACACACTAATAATTAACATACAGAATGTGGTTTCATTAATACTATTTGCCAAATCCTCAGTGGAACAATTCATGACACGAATTTTTCAACATACCATTATTGTCAATAATTTCCCTTTTTCCCCTCCAGTACTAGGTGACACAAAAGTCAAATAGCTTAGCAAACGCGTAGACTTCTGTTAACTATCTTTCTTTTATGAAATGTTCATAATATGATTATATTCAGATACACATTACTGACGAAATCTGTTTCCAGTTGTATAGGCTAGAAGTTGCTTAGGAGCGTATAGATCTTTCTTACACCACTTTGGAATAAAAGCCAAAAGTAATTACATACCCAAAAAGTCTTATGTTCTGTAAGAGTAAAGTCAGGATTTATTGACGAACAATTATTATGTCTAATTATTGTTACCATGCATTTGTTCTAGGAGGTAGACATGGCGATAGGATTTTTCACAATCACGCCCGAAAGATCACTGGTAGCGGATCCAACCACTCCCTATCTTTACGACAATGCTGCCATCATCTTCCGGAAGTCGGGGGCAGGGGCAGAAAATTACTGGACATTCTTCACCCAGCCTTTCCAGAAACACTTGTACTCTGTTGTTGCTGGCAGCTTGGTGGCGGTGCTGCTGTTGTTGGTTTTGTTGGAGAAGTGTCATTGGAATTTGGCTGGAGATCAGTCTGTTTTGTCAGGACAAGTATCTTCTTTGCAGTGGGTGGCGACTGATTTTTTAATCTTACTGGCTGGACTAGTCAGTAGATGTAAGTTAAAACTATTATATGCCGAGTTTATGTATTATGTATGTTCTCCTGACTTTTCTTCTTGTACACTCTTCTACTCTATGGTTACGTGCGCGCGCGTGTGTGTGTGCGTGCGTGAATGCGTGTGCACACGTTATGTGTGTGCTTGTAACTGCCAAATTGGTACGTCGAAAGTTAATCGCAGGTATGCTTTCGAATTGTGAACGGAAGTTTGAAAACATCAAAGTTGACAAGTTTTCAAAAATGAATTCACTCCTGCTCTTTTTTTTACAACCCCGATCTCTTCCTGTTTTCAGCCGCAGAACAAGAGAGTCCATCGCGAGCAGGTCGCGTGCTGGTTATGACATGGCTAGTGTTGGGCGTCATTCTGACGTCATTGTACAGCAGCCAGTTGACGTCATCACTGACTGTGAATCAGCAAGATCTTCCGTTCACCTCCCTCGCAGAGCTGCTTGACCAAGACACATACAAATTCGGAATTGCTGCTGGAACAGCGCAGTATTCTATGCTCAAAGTAAGTTCTTTGCTGTTTTGTATGTGTGTGCGTTTACACAAATGTAGAACATCCTCAAATTTGATTTTTTTATGCTGTAGACTAATAACTTTACCGATGTACTTTTACATTGTTAAACAACACATTTGTTTGTGCCCAAAGAAAGTTCTGTGCTCTGTTGTGTATTCTCACGTTTACACATATATATGTGTAAGATATGCTCAAATTTGATTTTCAGGTTTTAGACTGGTAAGTTCCCCCGATGCACTTTTGAATCTTGGAGTTTACTGTAAAGCATGTGCCCAGATGTATGAAAAAACGCGTCCACATCGAGCTGTGAAACGTGTGGTCTCACTCTAGATCTACTACCTAAGTAAGCACAATATTGTTAGGATAATCATCTCATACAACCTCGATGCCAGCGTGTCGAGAACGGCAGCCCCATTTGGCTTAATAACTTATTCTACATTAGTATCAAAACCTATCACTAGCAAAAATGGACTATATGGACCGACTGGACCCAAGAGAACTAAATTCTCAAAAACCGAATAAAGTTGAATATGTGACCCTCCACCACGAAATGAGTCGCATGTCACCTCGCGCGGTTCTGCGCTAGGCTTAATATAAGTCCGGGGAGTGTCTGGTAACAGTGTGAGGGTCACCTTAGTTACACGCTTATAACTCAAACAGTTTTTGCTCTTTTCTAAAACGGTTTTAACCACTGGATAGAGCATAAAAAAACTCTTTAGGAAAATGTAAAAATATGAACATCATGCAAAGGTGACATGCGACTCATTCCGTGGTGGAGGGTCACATATGTGATTCCTCGGCGATTGAGGGGTTCATGATCAACCCCCAACCTTCAATGATCTGAGATTTTACGCTCGAACAAAAATCAGTATGGATATAGCCTTTGAGGTAGTGTTCCAACGACAGCGTCATTGAGACAACTTCCCTGGTAGGATTCTGAACAGTGTTTTTAACTTTAATTGTATTATTCTATCGAAATCGAGAAAACGAGTGATTGGTGTACTTCTAACAAGAACATAATCCAGAATCCATCGTGTTTCAGAATTCAACGGTCAAAGATTACCGCAGGTATTACCAAAAGGTTTTAGAGTTTGCGAAGGAGGACCCGGATGTTGTGTCGTCTGATATTCTGGTTCACAAGTTCAAGGCCATCCACGAGGACTACGCGAGTCTTCAGGGATCCATGTTACTGAGTTCTGCATGGTTGAGTGACTCTTGCGGTCAGCTGACGTTTCTACCTGAGAAGTTGAGGACAGCATCTTTTGGGTTTTACCTCCAGAAAGGGTCTCCATACACTCGCATCATTTCAGAACAGTGAGTATAGTGACCTGCATTGGTGGTGGTATTGGTATTGGTATCATATCGTCCTGTGAGGTTACCCTGATGAAACTTAAGGCTGCTGTTTCAAAGGGGGAAACGAGCTGCCATACAGTACGGCGCTACCATTTTTTTTCTCCTCCAATCGTGTATTCATGTTTCCAAGCCCTGAGACTTTCGCTGTGAATTTGGGATCTTTATCGTGCGCATTTATGTACACGGGGGTGTTCGGACACCGAGGAGAGTCTGTACAAAGTTGACTCTGGGAACTAAATCCCCCACCGATAGCAACAGCTGGTTTTAAATCAGCGTTGCAAACGACTGAGCTATCTCCAAGCCCTCCATCCATGGAGTGTACACTGTTGTGGGGTGGGCTGTGTCTAGCGTGTCTAGGAGACAACAATGAACAAGTTTTTAGATAAGCCAAAATTAGTTTTCCGAAAATGAATGATCACGTTTGATTCGAGTGTTAACTGATCGCATGTTATCTTGAGTTAATGAATAGTGGTGCCCTTCGTACACGGGAACATGTAAACCTAAAACACCGTAGTCACATAGCATTATATTATTGTAATCTATTCCAATCCAATCCAATCCAATCCAATCAAATCCAGTCCAATCAAATCCAATCCGACCCATTGCAATGCAAAGAAAGGCAGTACAAGATGCAATACAATACAACTTTATTGTCTGATTTGTGGGTACAAAAATAGGTTTTTCTTTTAATTCATCGCACACAAGAATGTAACAAAAGAAATTGGATCATATCACATATTAAAATCACAGTTAATCAATAATGCAGTCCTTCACATCACAAATCAACTTACCTACCTTCAATACAATCAAATGAACTTATACTCCCCAACACACACCAATACAAACTCTGCAGACTTAACACACAACTTATCTTAAAATACAAACTCCACTTGCCAAAAACGTGTTCAATTCTGATACCACACACACGCTTATACAGCCCCTACACACACACACACACACACACACACACACACACACACACACGCACGCACGCACGCACGCACGCACGCACGCACACACACACACACACACACACACAACACACACACACCAAAGTTCGCGCAGAGTGCAAGAGTGAGAGAGAAATAATCCTTTCACAGATAGCGAATGATGATTTTCTTTCTTCCAGAATCGGCCTGATGGTGGACAGCGGGCTGATGACCATGTGGAAGAGGTCATCCGTGCCAGAGAACAAGAACTGTCGACATGGAGATGACCACAGTGGCAGAGTGATAGGCCTGGCTAACACACAGACAGCGTTCTTTATGGCTGCTTTTGGACTGGGCCTGGCTTTAATGGTCCTAGCAGTAGAGAAACTTGTTCGTGTGATTTCTGTTCACACGGGATGTGGTGGTAGCTGATTTGTGTGTGTGCTTAGAAGTGATGTTGGCTTGTTACTCTATGAGTAACCGTAGGCTATAAAGACAATGGCTGCCTTTGGGTTGGGCCTGACTTTCATTGTCCTTGCAGTAGAGAGAGTTGCCCGTGTGATTTTCGATCACAATGGATGTGTTGGTAGCTGATTTTGTTTTCGGTTAGAAGTGATTGGCTTGTTGTTCTATGAGTGACACAGACTGCATGCCTTCTCATGGCTGCCTTTGGACTTTGCCTGGCTTTCATGGCCCTAGCAGTAGAGAAACTGCTCTCTGTGCTTTCTGAGCATGTGTAGCATGTTATGTTTTTGCTTGGAAGTGGTGATACCATGTTTTTGTCAAATGCGTGACCGTATGATATAATGATTCGTGGCGTGATGAAGGGAGTTTGAAACTTGACCCTCTCTGTTCAGAAGGTGTTGACAATAAACCAACTCAATTTTCAGCTTTGAACGGTTTTTTCGGGGAACTAAATACTTGTTCAGCAAAGTGTACGTTTGAAAAACCAGCGTATGGTCAATACGGCTGAACGAGCTGCTCACAATTTGCTTATGGATTCGTTGTCCAATTTACTTCATAACCTTCAAGCCAAAACTATTGACAGGCAGGAGGATCAGGAGGTGAACGAGATGCTCACAGTTCACCTATTGACCTTTTCTTGAAGTCACTTTCTCAGGCAGAAAGTCTTGAAAGACACGACCGCCAATAGCTAAATGAGATGCTCACAGCTCGTTTTTTGATTCGTTCTCCAATTTACTTCCTAATTCTTAAGCCCAAAACTCCAGAGTCGGAATTGTCAAGACCCGAACGAGCTGCCCCCATTTTGCTTATTGACTCGATCGCGCTCCATGCAGTTTACTTCATAGTTCTCAAAGCTCACATGATGGACACACAATGAATAAGCTGCTCTCAGTTCGCTTATTGATTTCTACAATTTACTTCATGATTCTTAAGGCCAAACGTCTTGAAAGACAAAATGGCCACACACTCAATGAGCTGTTCTCCGTTCGCGTATAGACTTCCTCAATTTACTTCATAATTCTCAAGCCAAAAGCCTTGAAGGACAGGATGGCTAGGAGCTGGTAGCCGACGACCATGCTAACGAGGATCTCAAAGTTTCGATGCATGTGGTTTGTTGCTCCCGGGTAGTTGACGTCAATGAACACATCGCCATTGGGAACACAAGGGATTCCTGGAGCACATTCACATCGAATAAATGTCAAAGGCATGTTCCTTTCAATTCTTCTTCTTCTTCTTCTTCGTTCATGGGCTTAGACTCCCACGTTCACTCATGTTTTTAGCACGAGTGGATTTTTACGTGTATGACCGTTTTTACCCCGCCCTTTAGGCAGCCATACGCCGCTTTCGGAGGAAGCATGCTGGGTATTTTCGTGTTTCTATAACCCACCGAACTCTGACATGGATTACAGGATCTTTTCCGTGCGCACTTGGTCTTGTGCTTGCGTGTGCACACGAAGGGAGTTAAGTCACTAGCAGGTCTGCACATAAGTTGACCTGGGAGATCGGAAAAAGCTCCACTCTTAACCCACCAGGCGGCAGCGACCGGGATTCGAACTCACGACCTCCCGATCAGGAGGCCGACGTCTTACAACCACGCCACTGCGCCCGTCATTCCTTTCAATGAAAAACTTTCGGATCACAATCTCAGATCTGCCCCAGCTTTTGCGTAGGATAAGACCAATAGCTATTGTGTACAGAAAGCACCAATCCTGTGGATGGTTTATATGTGACCAAGTTAAGGGATGGTCTTATTCCAAGTAAAAGCCTTCCCCCCGCGGGTTAGGGGGAAGAATTTACCCGATGCTCCCCAGCATGTCGTAAGAGGCGTCCAACGGATTCTGTTTCTCCTTTTACCCTTGTTAAGTGTTTCTTGTATAGAATATAGTCAATTTTTGTAAAGATTTTAGTCAAGCAGTATGTAAGAAATGTTAAGTCCTTTGTACTGGAAACTTGCATTCTCCCAGTAAGGTAATATATTGTACTACGTTGCAAGCCCCTGGAGCAAATTTAATGGAAAAGAGCCACTTGTCAATTGTTTCTTGTTCACAAAAGCTGAACAAGAAACAATTGACAAAGGGCTCTATTCCATCTCCCCCCTTTCCCCGTCGCGATATAACCTTCGTGGTTGAAAACGACGTTAAACACCAAATAAATAAAGAAAGAAAGTTTGATGATGTCGTACTGTTCGTATAAGCTGCGTCAAGATTATTGCTATACTGCCATTATTGTGCTTTATTTGAGGGAGCAGAATGATACTGTTTTGTATTAGGGTAAGAAGAAATATATTTCATTATTTCCCTTTTTATAGAAAATATCTGATGTTTGACAGTGAATATTCTGACAGTGAATACCCCCCCCCCTTTATGAGTGTGTGTATTACTTTTAGTCTGTATGCCTGTGCCCTTGACATCATCCAACCACTTCTCTCCCCTTTCATTCATTTCCGTTCCTAGAGTTCCTTCACCTTTTTGCGTGTTTCCCCTCCATTTTCTTTCAAACCCTGTTCGTTCCGTGTTGCGTCTGCTTTTTGTTGTCTTTTGTGTTCTTTTCCTGATGAAGCTTCCAGAAGCGAAAATTCGTAATCGTCTTGTGTCGTCTTTGTATTGGTGAGTACAGTAATCCTTTGTTTTTTTTTAACTTTGTTCATCTTACCACAGTCACTTCGTTGTTTAGATTTAGTGAATACTCTGATTACTTTAAACCATGAACAGGAAATTTGATTTTTTTAAGGTCTGCCAATTTAGCAGTTTTACGTTAACGCGAGTAAATACAATACTTCTTGTTCACATTTCCTCAGACAAACCAATTTGCGAACGACATCGTGTGTATCACCTGTTACCAGAAATCTAAGCGTAAAGTAACAATATGTAATATGTAATGACACATTCCGAAACAATATGTAACTCAAAGAATAAATTTAACCAAATAAAACTGACCACAGCTCGTTATCTTGCCATATGGAGAGATAACAATGTCACCCACTTATCTGTCGGCTTAAGCGGTGATTTATTCGTTCACGTTGTCTCTAAAATAATATTTATCGGTACACTGGAAGCCCCCCCCCACCCCACCCTTTAGACCCCCCAAATTAAGACATCTTCCCTTTGAAAAAATTTCTTTCTGTTTATAACCTCTGTAAATGTACCCCATTGTAAGACTCCCTCCTCTTTAAGACCTGATTTTTGGAGTCTTAAATGAGGGGGGGGGGGGGTCCATTGTATTTTGGAAAACAACAGCAATCCTACGGCTTAGAGTGGTGTCAATGGACTCACCTTGGAGCTTTTCCTCACAGGTGAGGTTCAGGTTGTGAAACTCGTTGGCAACAACAATTTCACTGGCGTACTTGTGCACTGAAGCCCAGCTTAGGTACTGGAGAACCTCCGACATGTTCTGTAGGGTTCTGCAAAGACACAATACGGATTGAACTGAAACATTAAATATAGAGACTTGTACGTCCTTTTCTTAACTAATATGGAAACGCTCAACCGCATAATACGCAGAAGTGTGTGGTAGATGAGCTCACAATGGTTAGAAGATTTATTGTGAAACCCTAGAGGTGTAACGTTCATAGTATGTGTAGCTTTCATATTACAGACATCATTTTCCGATTGGAAATTTGGTTTAGCAAGACCCGAATCATAAAGCTGGAAAAAAGTGAAAATATACATACACCAATCGCAAAACCAAAACTCATGTTGATTGCAACTGTGTGTATTACGCAACTGTAACTAAGTGAACACAACACTCATATTACGGTTTTTGGCTAAGACAGAAGCAAGTTTAGGCAAAGCCTTTAAATAGGCTGTAACATTTGCATTTACAGCCACACAAACCTGATGATGAAATTATGTGGCAGCATTGACCTATAGACGCACTGCGGAAATATCTCAAAGGCAAAACAAAAAAAGAAGTCTTTTTACGGTATCCCGACCGACCCTACTTTTTTCGCGCGACCCTAGACTCTTTTTTTGGCATTTGGGGGGGAAAAAAGAAAAAAAAGTCTTTGTAATTTGGCAAAATAACTTAAAAATATGGTTTTTTGGAGAAAAAAATAAAAATAAAAAAGTCCCGACCAACCGACCCTATTTGTTTGGGCCTATGTTACCGTAAACAGACTTTTTGTGTGTGTGCCTAATGTCGGGTTTGCATGGGTTGTCAAAGAATGAATACTCTTGCTTTTAGTGAAGCAAGCTTTCGATATGTGCTCCTTTTCTACGTGTTTGAGACACACGCATCACTAGTGACTGGCCTAGAATGTCACGTGGGAAAGTTTGACCCACTAAAAGCAAGAGTATTCACTCTTCCACGACCTATACAAACCCGACAGAGTTATTTTCGAAACATTGTCTTTTTGGGATATCTCTTGTGAATACGCTAACAACACCAACCGCAGCGAACCGACATCCCTCCCTGGAGTGTCTGTAAAATCGGTAAGTCTGGCATCAGAACGAAATTCAGATGTGGATGGAGCAGTTGATGCCTGGACGGGGCGGCGTGAGAGCACACCGGCCCAAGGAACAGGTGTTATGACAGAACAAAAAAAACAAAAACAAGACAACAACAACAACAACAACAACAACAACAACAACAACAACAACAACAACAACCTGAGGAATCCGGTGGCGAGCAGCCCTGACGCGGTGAAGGTGAGGGCGGTGGTGGTGTTGGCCAGCTGCGGGTTGCGGAACATGCCCATGACCGCCGTGGTCAGCAGTTCTCCGGCCATGTGCAGCAGGAAGACCACCGCCACGTGCATCCCGAACCGGTCAGCTTCAGGGTACATGCCGGTGATCCTGTCACACAGGGAAGTGTGGTTGTGTTAGTCTGGATTTGGAATTTACCCGATTACAACAATAGTCCAAAAGACTGCTAATGTTTCAAAATTCAGAATCAAAAACAGACAGACAGACAGACAGACAGACAGACAGACAAACACTTATGGTACAGATAATGAACTTATCTTCGAAAGCGTCGTTGATTCGGGGCTGGGCCGCTATTACGCGGGTCCGCTATTGCGCTGGGCCGCTATTGCACGGGTCTAACCCTAACCCTAACCCTAACCCCCGCAATAGCAGACTCGCGCAATAGCGGACCCGCGCAATAGCGGGCCGACCCCGTTGATTCTCAGTCTCTGTGTGTCTGTCTTTTTACTTTGAAGACCATTGGGTCTACGTACTTGTGAACGCAAGGTTTTGCTTTGTCATAAAATAAACGTTCAAATAACTTACCATTCTTGTTGTTGATTCCGATTACAACTTCAAATTCACTGTGAAGCAAGGCTTTGTCAATGAGGTCATAACGACGCCAACGTGCAGCGTGAACACATTCGCAGCGTGTTTCGCGAACCTGTCAGCCTCTGGATATATGCAAGTGATCCTGACAAAGAGAGATTTGTGCTTTTGAGAATAAAGCCTCAACCTAATGGGTCAAAGTCGACTTCAAGAAGTCTTCTTCCCGAAGCTTGGTGCACGAGGATTTTGCACTGACATTTCGGTAAAGCTACTCTTACACTGTGCCGAATTGCCCTTGCGAATAGCATTTTCCAATAATTCACAATGATCGGGACATGGTCGCAAGACTTTCGTAAATGTTCTTAACTATTCCTTACAATTCGTCTCTTGTTTTGAACATAGCAACGTGCTCCTAATATTCGCAAGAAAGTCATATTGCTATTTTTTTCGCAACGTACTCGTTAGTACTCGCAAGACATTTATAATCATCGCAATGTATTCGTGGCGCTAGCAAGCCATTCGCAACCATTCGTTATGCCTGTCTTTACATTGTGCCGAATATCCTTGCGAATATGAACATGTTGTATTCGGCAAAAAATAGACACATGGACATGAATAATATAGAAAATTGGAAGCCTTACCAATCCTTGCGAATGTCTTACGAATGGTTGCGAGTGCTTGCGAATGTGTACCGATCATTGAGAATACATACGCATCAAAATCGCCGTTTAGTTGCAAGACGTTTGCAAGATATTCTTACTGTTTTTAAAACATTCGCAATTGCACTCACTCGCAAGCATTCGTAAGGCTTTCGCAACATTCTTATGAATTGGGAAGAAATGGTCAAAACATTCCTGAGAAATTCGTAATGAATTCGCAATCATTCGCAAGATGTTGGCAAAATGTGCACGAATAAAATCCTTACGAATGCTTGCGAGCGCTACGCATACCTTTACGATGATTACGAATGGTTTGCGAATACTTACGAGTACGTTGCGAAACATTCAGAATATGACTTCCTTGCGAATATTAGGAGCATGTTGCTAATGTTCGCAAAAAGAGACGAATGGTGGCGAATGGTTAAGAACATTTACGAATGTCTTGCGACCATGTCCCGATCATTACGAGTTATTGGCGAATTCTATTCGCAAGGGCAATTCGCCAGAGTGTAAGAGCAACATTACGAACAATGCGAATTGCATACTCGTTTTATTCGTAAAATGTATGCAAGCACTCGCAACACTCGCAAGGCCACTCGCAACGTTCGTAATAGATCCGTATATGGATTCGTATACAATCGCAATGATCGGTAGACATTCGCAAGCAGTCGCAACCATTCGAATGACATTCGCAAGGATTCGTAAGCCTTCGATTTTTCTGTTTTTTCCTGTCCATTCGTCTCTTTTTTGGCCGAATACAACATTTTCATATTCGTAAGGATATTCGACACGGTGTAAGACAGGCTTAAAAGGACTTCGAGAAATCTTCGCAAACTCTAATTCGGTCTCAATTAAGGACAGCCATAACACAAGTCAAGGATGGGTTTTCATTTTCATTTTTATTTTTGTAAGGCAAAAAAAAAAAAAAAAATCTGTTTACGGTATCCCGACCGACCCTATTTTTTCGCGCGACCCTAGACTTTTTTGGGGCATTTGGGAAAAGAAAAAAAAGAAAGAAAAAAGTCTTTGTTTCTTGGCAAAATAACTTAAAAATATGGGTTTTTTGGAGAAAAAAAAATTAATAAAAAAAATCCCGACCTACCGACCCTATTTTTTTGGCCTATGTTACCGTAAACAGACTTTGTTTTTTTTGGGGGAGGGGGGCTAAGCCATTAACGACCTGCAGAAAAGAAAATGGCCACCTCGGCGGTTTTCGGTTTGATGTCGGCACGTGAAAATAACGGATTGTCCATACCAATATAGCATAGAGGAGAAAAGTACACTGGCAACAGCAGCAAAAGGCAGGATGTGCAGCGTGTAGGCCAACAGGAACGTCTGAGAACCGTACAGCCCGTCCAGTCCTTCCCGGTAGAAATGGTCCCTCAGGGCTGGGACTGGAAAGCATTTTAGGAACGATTATATTCAAGGACAGAGAGAGAGAGAGAGAGAGAGAGAGAGAGAGAGAGAGAGAGAGAGAGAGAGAGAGAGAGAGAGAGAGAGAGAGAGAGAGAGAGAGAGAGAGAGAGAGAGAGAGAGAGAGAGAGAGAGAGAGCTAGCCGGCCAGCCAGACAGGAAAGCTCGAAATCTTTGCAAAAAATCCCTACCCCCTTCTCGCAAGACCAGACAAAGAAATCAGCTCACACAGGGCCACATTGTTGATGATGCCCAGGTAGGGTGGAACCTGCACAGAGTTGTAGAGGATGCCGATGCGGTCCTGGATAGAGCCCTGGTTGTGCTTCATTCGGCCCAGGAAGATGACGATGAACGGCACGAACACTGGCAGGGCGATGATACGGTTGAAGTACGCCAAGCCGTCCCGCGACAGGTTCACGTTCATTCGACTGAAACGTCAGACATGCGAGGTTTGGAGTGTATGGTGGAAGAGGGCGGGGGATGGGGAGGGCGTTGAAATGGAAAAAAAACAACACTTTGAGATGGTCTTGATGGGGGAGTTGTGTGCACTAGAGGAACATACATACTTCCGTTCAGTGTCTATCGTTAAGGCGTTTCAATCACACTCTGTTTCGTTGTTGTTTTTCAAAGTTTGCTCAATATGTTTACTGAGAAGTCGTCTTTGTCACATTCAGGGGCATATGCTTTGTACGGGCTCCTTGCTATAAATTTAGGGGTTAAATCCACTACGACAGATTTACCTATGTCTCACCTTAGCTCGCACTCATCTTGCTTCTATACCATATATCATCGAGTTATACTCTTAGTCTGTTTCTGCTTGTTGGCTTAATCCTGGACACCTCACCGCCAGAGTGTTAGATAATCTCTACTTTCCGCCGCCTTCTAATTGTCTGCCAGGCTCTTCTTTCTTACTCGATGCAATTATAGCTAATATGTTAGTTTGACAAAGTTTACGAAAGTCTTGCATCTTGTGTATATTTTTTTGGTAAACGTATTTGTTAATACTCAGTGCTCACCTCACTACAGTGGAGAAGGACCGAAACCAGCCTGGTGACCTTGACTTTCTGCCGGTATCGGAAACGAACGACCTTGCTTTCGCCATTTTCGCGACCTTGGCCTTGGTACGCGCAAGAAGGTCGGAGGTTTTGTAGGCTTGCAGAAGCTCATCCGTGCGTTGTGATGTCACCGCCTGCCGATCTGCGTCACGTCTGTCCACACTCACGACATCGACTGAAACAAAAAGTCAGTTTGTGGTTTTGTTTGTGTGTGTCATGAAAATGCGTTCACTGTGTCAATAGTTCAGTGGTTATTGTTTGGCACATTGTGGAACCACAGTGTATGCATTATTTATACTTCTTCTTCTTCTTCTTCTTTCTTGATGTGGACTGGGTTCATCCGAACGTCTGTAGTCCAGCGGCGGAGTACTGAGTAATTGGTTACTGGTGGTGGGTGACCCAATAACTCCGAGAAGATGGTTAAAAGTATAAAACTATTTACACGAAGAGCTGCAGGGTTACTGTGTCAGCAAGGCAAGTCCGTGGGTACGACCCAGACCAGCTTGGAAGAACTCCAGTGAAGGAGCAACTGTGGTCTTAGGGTCGAGCTTGTTCCACTGACGCAGTGTTCGGGGGAAAAAGGAGTTGAAGAGAACAGGATGGGATGCCCTCTCCTGGAACAGTCTCTGGGCTCCTCTGGTGCGGCTGTCGCCAGAGGTGTAGAACTCGGCCTTGTTGATGTCGACTATGCCGTTGTTGATCTTGAGTCAACGAGAGAAAATCCTTCGCCCAGTGCCCTTATGATCTTATCAATCACAGTTTATTGTCCTCAATTTGTCTGGTTCATGGGGGTGTACCTAAATTAGCATTCAACCGCTGTATATAGGTGAACCTCTTCTTGGGATATAGTTTTTATGTTTAAAACAAAATGTGTTTTGCTTGTAAACCTCAGAAGTAGGTATGAGAATAAGGATTTCGAATAAGCACTTCAACGTGTATGTCATGGGTCTGGCTCTTGGTCTTGTGACAACTCCTTCGAAGCGTAATCCTAGATGTTGACTTCGAGCCGTATGTTGAGAATAAATGCTGCATTCCCAAGTTTGCTCCCCGACTTTGAAATCGCATGAGGAAAATACTGAATGATGCAAAACAAAAATCAAAACTTCCAAATAAACTCAACAGATTTTCCTATACTCACTGTAAGTGTCGAGAGGGTTGGCATACGTAGGAGAAGGGTAGCCAAGCTCCGTGAAGTAAGGCACCATGTGGTCAGTGGGTCCGCAGTACATCACGTGACCGCTAGACATCAAAGCCGTCTGGTCAAGCATCTTGGCAATGTCAGAACGAGGCTGGTGCAGAGACAGCATGACTAGCTTCCCCTGACGGGCGATCTGCTGAAGACTGGCCACCAGGTGGCGTGCTGTGAAGCTGTCGAGTCCTGTGGTTGGCTCGTCTAGAAGCAGAATGTCTGAAACGGTGAAAAGATGCTCCCATATGTGGCAGGGTAATAACAAAACGTGTTTTGAATGGCTATTCATGTCGATGAGGACGTTCAATTTTCAGACGTTCAAAATGCTGTCTGTAAGATGCAACAATTCTCAATTCTAAATCAAAAGTAATCATTTTGACAAAAGTGCATACCCGGTTAACTGTATTAATTAACCATTTTGAATAAACTGAATGTCATTTTGGCAGTCCAACTCAGTCACTTCACATATGTGATTTATTTATAGCGAGTAAGTAAGTAAATAAGAAAATAAAAGAAGTCAGTCAGTCAGTCAGTCAGTTAGACGGTAAACAAGTGATTAATTAATTGAAGTAATTAAGTAATTAAGTAAGTAAGCAAGTAAGTAAGTAAGTAAATAAGTAAGTAGTTAACTAACTAACTAGATCACTAGGTAGGTAGCTAGCTCGCCGCGGCTCGCCCGCCCGTTCGCTCGCCCGCCTGCTCGCTCACTCACTCACTCGCTCGCTCGTTACCTGGATCTTTCAGCAGCTGCAGTGCGATAGTAACCCTCCTCTTCTCTCCTCCCGATACCCCCCTCACCACCGCTCCCCCCACACGGGAGTCCGCCACACCCCTCAGTCCCATTCGGTTGATGACGTTGTCCACCTGGTGATGAAACAAAACATGACGTCATAGAAACCGTGAGATGTTACTTGTGCCCTGCAATGGTAGCCTGTGATGAAACGAAGCATTGTTGATTTTCAAATTGATTCAGTGAATTGTGCATATTATTGCCTGGTAAATAATACTTCTATGTATTTTAAAAATAAACTTTGAACAGCTAGGGCGCATTATTTAGCTGCTTCCATTGAGAGAGAACATTTGGGTATCATTAGCACAATTGAAGAAAACCTCAGTTGTTGATATTCGAACTGTGTGAAGAGAATTTTGTTTGTGACGCCAGATGTTTTGATTTTTTTTCTAACTGTCTTGAACGGGACATAGCATTTATCGCATTGCTGCTGCCACAGCAAGAGAACATTTGGTATCATCGATACAGTTCAAAAACCCAACTCTATTCGGTTAAAAAAATGCACAAGAACAGAGAATTATTGTCACTAACCTTGAGCGTTCTTTTCAAAGATGACCATTTTTGAAAGATTTTTTTCCACAAAGAAGAAGCCTTACTCAGTTCTTCTTTAACGCATCCTCAGTCGGGTTACTCCTAATTTGAAGCGGATGTGTAAGCTAACTGTATGGAAGCTTATCTTTAGAACAGAAGAACATTTACTTCAGGGGTACGAGTAAATCATATTTAGACCGGGAACGTAAACAGACAACAGCAACGTTAGACACTTTTTCTTCTTCTGCGTTCGTGGGAAGCAACTTCCCTTCTGTCGTTGCATGTTTTGCGAGATGTGGCTTTTAAATGTATGGCCGTTCCCCCCCGCCCTCTCCCACGCTCGCCATTTGAGGCATTCATGCTCAGTTTTTGAGGGTTTGGGGGAACGTTAGGACCAGAACCATACCTTTTCTTTCAGCTGCTTTTTGTTGACGCTGTTGGGCAGCTTGAGGTATGCCGTGTAGGTGAGTGTTTCTCTCACTGTTAAGTTGGGCAGCAGCCTGTCAGCCTGAATGACGTAACTCACGCGCTGACGCATTACGTCCCTCGTACAGCGAACTCCCCCGTACGTCATCTCGCCCGTGACGTAACCTTCATCTCTGGAAGCGATGACGTCAAGCAATGACGTTTTGCCAGATCCTATGGGAGAAAATAACTGATTTGGTATAGATTTTGAAGTAAAAAAGCATCATGTCATTTCAAGGCAATGTTTTTTTTACAAAGCATCGTTTTCGCCTTATTTCAGAATTTCAGACAGACATTCACTGACAGACAGTCTGACAGACATACACACACACGCACGCACACACGCACGCACGCACGCACGCACGCACGCACGTACGGTACACACACACGCACACATACGCACGCACGCACGCACGCACGCACGCACACACACACACACACTCACACACACACACACACACATATACTCTCTCACACACACACACACACACACATACTCACACACATACTCACACACTCACACACACACACACACACACACACACACATACTCACACACACACACACACACACACACACACACACACACACACACACACACACATACACACACACACACTCACAAGCAGTTCCAGAAGTTGTCAAAATAAAGCTGAAAGAAGTTTAAAAGCTTTTACGAAACCTACCAGAGCTTCCCACCAAACCAACCAACTGCCCTGCTGGAAAAGCCAGAGTGACGTCATGAAGAACGTGTTTGACGTGCTCCTTACGAAAGCAGGCGCCTCTCCACCATGGTCCCGTGCGGTATTTGACGTAATAATTGACGTCAGAAAGTGTGAGAGTTGGAGTGGAGTCTTCAGACCCCTCCCCTTCCGTGCTGGATTGAGATAAAGGACTTGAGGCTGGTGTGTTATATCCTCCTTGTAATACGTTGGCATCCATCTGGTGAAAAAATCAACCATGGTTAAATCGGACAATAGAACCCTGTTAAAGTGTTGTTTAGAATATCCGGTTCTGTATAAATATCTAGATATAGGTTTCTACGAACTGATATTCGTTTAACTAAAGCTTCAGAGTTCCTCAAAATTTCGTAAACCCGATTTACGACGTAGCCTGTTATTATTAGTACAGGTCTGTTCATTCATCAACAATTCTGACAAAATCCAATCAACATAAATTCTAGTTTTAAGCATATGATTTACTGGATATACCCTACGTTTTATAATTCAGAAGCCAAATTTGTGATAAAACACAACAACAACAACAACAACACCAACAACAAGATTAGATATTGCATATTCGTCAATAAGACTAATCGAATGAGTGTCCCTCTTCTTAGACAACACGTCGACCTCACATAATATACTTATTCCGTGCACACACACTTAAAGTAGGACGTTTTATGACATGCAGTGCATATTTCTGTCGGGCGTGTCAGTAAACCACGTCGACGTGCTGATATCAGTTCATGTTATTGCCCGCAGAGTAAGCTATTATGAGTTATTTCTAATATGCTGACTGTTAGCAAATGATAACAAGACATGTCGAGAAAAAAGATATCAAGCATGAGCCTTTTAGGCGAATGCTGATATCGTTTGTGAGATAAAGAGAGTATTACCTGACAGCATTTGAAGTGTCATTCTTTAGAATAAATCACGCTGATATTATTGAATTACATTATTAATTTGTCTTGTTAATTGTTAGCGTGATAAACAAAAAGGGTCCCTGCCTGAACGTTATAACATTTAGAGGGTCACCTAGAATCCGTCCTGATTGGTCAAAAAGTCATATGGGGCACTGAATTGGTAATACAGCTTGTTATCACAAACCTGTACGCGACGAGAGGCGTTGATTGTAGGTCAATCGCTGAATGTGTGTTCAAAACGTCCAGTACACTTGGACTTAGAAATGATTATGACACAGGCACAGGAAAGCATGTTTCTTCTGGATTGTTTTGGAAAGGGATCTTGGCGATAAAGTGGCTCAAGTAATTTTTAAAAGCAAGAGTTAAGCTGATCATTTTAGAAAAAACGTACAATTCTATGAAAAAATTGAATCTAAAAAAATAAATAAAAAGCGCAATTCGTTTGTATAAATTCATCATTTATAACCAACGTCCGACAGAAGCCTATTTGCCGTGAGTTGATGCCTTTGCAAGCAGCTGAAAGTTTGCATGTGTACTGGTTTTTGTCATAGAGAGGTATGTCTTTGAGCGTGCGTGCATATTAGTATCAAGTGCAGCTCATCATTATCACACTGATCTGACACTGAAATTGTACACGTCCGGAGCACGTGAAGACATAGATGGACCAAACAAACAGACTTTCAGATAAATTAGACATGCAGGTATAGGCTTATACATATTAGGCTTGCATACAGGCAAATAATAGAAAATCACATATATGGGTTTACAAGAACAGACTTATTGACTGACACAGGCAGGTATAGGGAGATGGACATACAAAATGTTTTAGTTGGGGTACAAAAAGAGGTGCAATAAATGTTCTGCCGAGTCGAGACAGACCGATCAGTTAAGTAGTCAAGACTTTAAATAGTGAACCACATATCGGTTTACAAACACAAATTTGCAGAATATATAGATAGATTAAGTAAGTAGGCAAGTATAAAAACACCACAGACTCATCAACAGACAATCAGACAGACAGACAGACAGACAGACAGACAGACAGACACTGACAGAAAGGCAAGCAGACACACAGACACACAGACAGTGAGGTGGACGGACGGGCGCCGGACAGACAGACAGATCGTCAACCCGCACAGCAAATTTAATAGACGAATAGAGTACGTCTTACCGTTGCCGATCAGAGCCGGTGTAACAAATCCACAGCTAAACTCGTGCACTAAAACACACCAACACAACACTCAACGATGTTCTCCTTTAACGTGTGATGACGGTTTGGTTTCAGTGTACCACTGCCATTCATGTAACCTTCACGTGTGAAAATTTAGCAGGACCACTGATATTGACTGACCTGTTGTTGACATTAGAGCTGTGACCACGTGTGTGTCTCTTATCATAAGCAAGGTTACAATCAGTAGCTACATAGAGTTTAAAGGGACATAACCAGTAAAGTTTATAATGCCGGAGTAGTGAGTCAGATGTTACCCCCACTTGTCCCAAGATAGGCCTATCTGTCCTAAAAGGACGTAGAAATGCAAAAGTCATTGCGTCTGAGAGAGAGAGAGCGAGGGAATACGAACACGAAAGTTTAATTGCTAGGCCATCGGCCTAGCTTACAATGGTGTCTCCCGTTTCTTCTGAGCGAGTTTCTTGGACAATTGCACAGATAATTGTATTTTGTGTGTCATATTTGTTTGTCTGTCTGTCCACTTAAACGTTCCAATGACATATCATTCTTGTTTTTTTGGATTGCTAATTACACCTTTCTCCCAAATGTCGAGATGATGACAAAAGTCCCGAACCAGACCCACAAGAGAGAGAGAGAGAGAGAGAGAGAGAGAGAGAGAGAGAGAGAGAGAGAGAGAGAGAGAGAGAGAGAGAGAGAGAGAGAGAGAGAGAGAGAGAGAGAGAGAGAGAGAGAGAGAGAGAGAGAGAGAGAGAGAGAGAGAGAGAGAGAGAGCTTTGATCTATTTAAATCAGATGCTACTTTCAAAACGTCCATATGATTATGCTCTGTTCTCCAGGGTGTAGTCACTCGATTGGGTCATCATTCAGCGCACACACTGGAATTTATGCAGAATAAAAACAAATTTGATAGACACACACACACACTGAAACACACGCACGCACGCACTCACGCACTCACTCGCGCACGCGCGCACGCATTCGAGCGTCGAAACTAATATCATAGGATTTTCAAGATGCATGATGCAAAGCGATTTAGCTCCGGGAATGTGTTTTCTTTTCCTCGGACCTTTTTTTTATTTTAAAGAGAATGATTCCTTTACAGTTAGAAAGGATTTCATATTTGTCTTTTGGAAGTAATATGTCGGTCTTTTTGTTTTTGTAACCTCACGGTTGACAGTTTTATCTGATAATTTAAGCATGGATCAGTTTTTCACTTGCCCAACATCAGATATGCATATGTTTTAATATTCGGAGTCTTGCTCAATTCTGTTCTTGATTCGATTTTGTCAGAAATGAAGATTTTTTTTATGAATAAATAGAAAACTATTACGGTTAAACTGGCATTCTGTATCTTCTCTCGTGGCATGTTAACTCACTTGCAGTGCAAAACAAATGTTTTCCTCATTTGTTTCGCATCTAATTTTTTTTACAATTCAAATGAGATATTCTATTTCATTAATAAAGAAAACATGTGTTGTTCACCCATTTTGTTGTTGTTCATGTTTTCTGTTTTGTGAACCAGATTGTCTTCAAAACATTTCCGGTACTGAACAAATGTTAAATGATTGTGAGTCGAGTGGAATGCTGCAATTAGTACGAATCTCTACAGAAACAGTGCATACTTTATTCGTATGCGTGCGTGTGTACGTGCGTGTGTAAGTGCGTACCTTATTGTGTGCGTGTATGTGCAGACGTTCACGCATCAATATTTCTTTAAGGGACCACAGGACCAGTTGGTGTTTGTCATGGAGACTAGCATACTTGCACGACATACCAGACTTAGAACGGTATTTGCACAGTTACATATACCAATAGCCTTTGTCAAATACAGACTCACTGGGTTAAAAGCGCTGCTCTCCGAGCCACTAGACAAATCTTCACCATATTTACATGCATCTCAAAACTGAGACCTCTTATCCGAGATGCATTGAACGCGAACGAATAGTTGACAATTCAAATCGAAAATGTCCGATTGTCAACAGCCTTTGTGCTTCGTGACGACATGGATTCAATGCATTAAGCGTGAAGCGATATCTGCATCAAACAAATCGGGGTATACTTGTTGTAGATACTCAATATAGGTGTACCGTTCTAGCCCCTCTTGACAAAAAAAGATAACCAGTGATTTAACACCCTTTTCTGCACATCGATCTTCTCCTGCAGCAAAATAAACAGAACTTGAAAATGTCTTTTTTTAATGTTACTGGTTTAAGGTGAAGCCTGACATTAACAGTGTGTGTGTGTGTGTGTGTGTGTGTGTGTGTGTGTGTGTGTGTGTGTGTGTGTGTGTGTGTGTGTGCGTGCGTGCCGGCGTGCGTGCGTGTGCGTGTGTGTGTATGTATGTGTGTATGTATGCGTGTGTGTGTGTGTGTGCGAAATGCATCAACTGTGTGGGCTTGCAAAAAGTGAGCCTAGTAAAGTTCAAACAGATCTAGAAGAGCCTTCCAATCGAAAATGTGAATGTAAGAGGCGCCTCTATGAGCAGACACCATACACCGGTAGTTAGACACATACACAATGACAAACAAACACACAGATAGACAGACAGACAGACAGACAGACACACACAGAGACTCACGCACACGGCACACAGTGACACAGAGGCACACACACACACAGAGGAACACACAGAGAGGCAAACACACACACACACACACACACACACACACACACACACACACACACACACACACACACACACACACACACACACACACACACACGTTTCTATCAAATACATATTTTTTATTAAATACATTCCTGGATTTCTGCAGAAAGTAGAATGAACAAACGTCTGAATGAAATGTGACCCTCCACCACGGAATGAGTCGCATGTCACCGTTGCATGATTTTCATATTTTTACATTTTGTTAAAGAGTGTTTTATGCTCTATGCAGTGGTGAAAACCGTTTTAGAAAAGAGCGAAAACTGTTTGAGTTATAGGTCTGTGGCTATAAGGTGACCCTCACACTGTTACCGGGGATTAAGCCAAGCGCAGAACCGCGCGAGGTGACATGCGACGCATTTCGTGGTGGTGGGTCACAAATGGTTAAAATAAAAAAACGCTGGCGCTGGACCCGAGTACTCTTCAGACTGGCTCGCTCCCCCAGTATGAAAGTTTTTGTCTTGTGCACGTGGATTTAAAAAAAAAAAATTTTTATTTTTTATTTTACACAATTAAAAAAATTATTAGAGTAAAATAAAACATTAAAACGTTCATAATAAACAAAAATAGACCGCCCATGCCGGGAATCGAACCCGGATCACTTGGATTTAAAAAAAAAAAATATTTTTTTAAAATTTATTTTACACAATTAAAAAAATTATTAGAGTAAAAGAAAACATTAAAACGTTCATAATAAACAATAGTAAACAAGAATTAAAAAAAAATATAGACCGCCCATGCCGGGAATCGAACCCGGTTCACTTTGGCCATAGTCGGAAACGCTTTCCACCAAGCCAACATACTTGACATTCGCGAGTGAACTCAATAATGCCTATAATCCTCGCGCAGTGGTACACGCACGCAAAGCACGCACGCACGCAAAGCCTGGTGTGGTGTCGCTGGCTTGGCTTGGCTGTTCTATCCCACCGCGAATCGCGCCCGCCGTTAAGAGTCGTTTTGGTGGAATATTTCGCATTTAGGTCCCAGGTAACATTATGAAGTTTTAATACGATCAATCGGACCTATTATCAAGTTAGTGTATCAACTTTTGAACGAACTGCGCCCAGTAGTTTCCCAGCAATAAGCTGTTAAGTCGAGACAGACACACACACAATTAAAGTCTGTTGGACCCTAGTACTGCGTACTCGGGGATAATAATGTAAGACCATCAATGTACTCGCAATTTTCCAAAAGAACCATGGAAGCGAGTGGAGTGGATGCATATTATTTCTCGAAAAAAGTACATTTCTTTTTTTATTCTCAAGGCACCTGAACTTGAAATGTAATGTTTGATAAGAGCCAAATACAAAACACTCGTGATATGTATGATTAGTAGATATGGTTAAAACTTCTGGTTATGAAGAAAAAGAGATCAACATTGCATAGTGTAAATTAAGCTCGCTTGATCGTCATGAAAGATCTAGGCCAATGATAGTGTGCCTAGATTTTTCCCACAGTGGGACAAACTAAAGTAAATACACAACACAAAATATTAAAAATGTATCTGCAGACCTAAGTAAGTTAATATTATAGTATTCGATGAGCAAGATGAAACATGACCTTTAAAGAACTCTACAGCAAATGTTTAGTAGAAGAAATAATGTCAAACAGAGCAATAGTGATTTAAACTATTTTAGTTCATGACGACTACTTAGAAACATAATTTAGGAATGTACAAAAGGCACACACTATTTACAAACACATCGTCCTCCTTCGTCACTGTGTGTTTCGAACAGATTTATGACAACTACATCTTTGACCACAACTAAGAAGCACAAAAATCGCTTGCCTTCAGGAAAACGTCCTTCTAGTTCTGTCGAGCATTTCTAGTTCTTTTGATATTAAAACATGTCTTGATTTGTTGCGATAAAGACATTTGAAACATGGACCAACAATAATAGCGAATTCCAACTCGTGTAACCAATTCAATTTCAAGTTAACCATCAAGTTAACGAGTTAACTATGTGCGTCGCCTCATCTGCTGCGCTAGTGTAAATTAAAAGTATATGCGGTTTCTTTTTGCGATTTAGGATTGCATAATTATTGGTGTGTGATGGAAGCCAGCTACTAGCAGATAGGCCCCCCCTAACGGGTAAATTAAATGTTATTCGACAAAATATAGCGTCTAGCACCTGCGCCTCTCGCACATGACTTTATCGAAGCATTCAAACACTTAAACAGGTACATATCTTAGAGTGGCAAAGGTGCTGAAACTCTTCACACGTAATCGTCCAAAAGGAATCATCTACGGGAAAAAAACCCACCTGACCTCCGAGTGCTGTGTTCAGTGCACATCCGCATTAAAGCAGTTTCATTTTGATGCAGTCAAAAATGCAGTACGATACATTTTTGCGAGAAAAGACAAAACAAACAACAACCGAATATCTTAATGCGATATTTGAGAATATGAATTCAATATTTTTCTTTACATCGTTCAAAGTTCTAATCCATGAAACAATCGATTATTGTTTTTACTTAGTAGGAAACGCAGAATAAACAGAAAATGACATTGTCTTGTGTTTCTAAAGTGCCGCAGACAGGGCATTTACGCTCCTTGAATCTGATCGAGGATGTTGAATGCCACAATCCCACAGAAGTATGTTGCGTGTCTGCTCCTGCAGAAGCTGCTCCATTCTAGGCACATTACTCGTATGCATGTCTGATGGGGGTGTGTTCTGTCCATGAGACAGGTTCCGACAAAGACACTTGCTGTATTTTTATGGGGGCGAGGACGCCCCCATTCTATACGGATAGTTTCGAGGTTGACCATGGGCAGCGCCATTTTGTTGTGAAATACGTCATCAGTTTGTGTACACAGGAAGTTGTGACATCCGTCACCCTATGGGAGGGGTGACGTCAAAATTGTTCATCTGTAGAAAGTTGTGAAATCCGTCACCCTATGGGAGGGGTGACGTCAAAATTGGTCATCACAGAGTTTGTGTAACACAGGAAGTTGTGAAATACGTCACCCTATGGGAGGGGTGACGTCAAAATTGTTCAACAAAAACATGATATGTCGCATTGTGCAGGGTCAACTGCAACAAACTCAAACCGAGCCATTCATACCTAGCTGTATTTGAGTGACTTATATACCCGACATTTTTATTTCTTATTTTTAGCACAGGTGTAGGAAAAATCATGAACCAAAATGTTATTTATTTTCTAATTTAACATTTTTTTTACAAATATGACCATGGTCTTTTAAACATACAGTGACATTAAACATTGTTATGTTAAAAAAAAGAAAAAAGAAAAAAAGCTTTTGTGCACAAATCAGAAAATACATTGTACATTTTACCTACAGGCCAAACCGTGAGTGTCTGTGGCAAAGCCCGACCCAGGAAATTGCACTGATTTTATATTTAGATCAGAGAGAAATTGTCAAGAACAGGCGCTTGCATTTGGATGTGTCCAATGATAGTAGGTTTGGTTGTGATCAATCAGAATAATGTAGGAATAAAAATGTATGACAGTTTAGTATGATGACATGTAATTCACATATGCTGAAATATGATATTATACATCATGTAATATTATTATGGCTGTTGCCATGACCATGAAACCCAACAAAGGTTTAATGTAATGTAATTCAAAATACCAAAACCGAGCACCTATTAATCTCGTCTTTGCGCGTGAAGATTGAGGCCGTCTGCCAGTAGCGGTTAGGTCATACAGTGGAACCCCTCTCTAGCGACCTTTAAAATGTTGACAAAAATCGGTCCTTGTGGAGGAGGGTCCTTACAGAGGGAGGGGGCGGAGTCAGGGGGCCACAAAGAAAGTCAGATTTAAAAAAAAAAAGAAAACAGAGAAGTTTGAGTTGCTGACGACCGTTCTCTCTGAAAGCAAACTGCTTCGATTTCATGTTTGTCCTTGGTGTCCACCAGTTCTGGTGCATGTACTACCCTGGCCAAGTTTCCTCTCAAGACATCAAAGAGACCGCCCCAGTATACTCTACAGCCTCTGGGCGAACCACCTCTCATAGCTAAAACTGGGTCAATGACCCCTGGGAAGAAGGTCAGTGTCTATAAAAATTTTACTCCTAGGCCTGCGGCCAGGGGGGGGGGGGGGGGGGGAGTATACCGGTACCATTTGAGAATCAGACCAAATGAGAATTGAACCATTTGAGAACATCCTTTTTTTTCAATCACTACATCGAAGGCCTGCGGCCCGGGGTTCACATGGGTTGGTTTGTTTGTTTGTTTCAAACCCACACCCATATACACACATTTCCCATTTAAACCATTTGTCGGCCCCCTGTCGATATTTATCGACTAAGTTCCTTGTTTATTATTCCGCGAGGAGGAGCGTTGTCGCTGGAATGTTGAAACTAGCAGAGGAGTCCGTTACAACTTGTGAGTCTCATACGGCGGAATTTCGTCCATCTTGCCCTGTTATAAAAAGAAACAAATAAAGAAAAGTAAATCACGCTATTCAGAAAGGCATGTGAAATAAGCTTAATATAAACACTTGCCACTTATCAGATGTCAGACAACAACAGCAACAGCAAAGGCAACAACAACAACAACAACAACAACTACAACTACAACGACGACGACAACAACAACAACAACAACAACAACAACAACAACAACAACAACAACAACAACAACTACAAAAACTACAACAACTACAACCCAAACACAGCAACCAACTAGAATACTAACGGCAATGAAGGCTTTTTTGTTTAGATTTTTCTAACGTTCTTAAGAGAAATATTGTAAGTACGGTATCAACTTTAATTTCTTCGCGAAAACGTAAACAATTATAGTGCTATCATTTCCACCGCAATGTTTTACACATACACTGAACACCTTAACAGATCAGTTCATTGGTTGATTTGAGTTCTCTTTTTGTCTGTTTTATTCCGATACGCTGTTTGCATTGCGTCTGAACTTCATCTCCCGAGATATTATTTCCCTGTCAATAGCACAGGAAAGGTAGGTGGTGTCTATGCCGATGTAACTGGTGTCGGTAGCAGTGGGATATGTGTGTGTTTGAGGGGTGCAGATGGAAAAGAGGGGGGTGGAGGTGGGGTTGGGTCGGGTGCGGTAGTGGCTAACATCTCAGATGGTATTCAAGGTGTGAAATAGATAGACACTCTAAACGTTGGTCTTGCGCCAATCTGACAACACACACATCTAGCTAAAAGTTACAAACAAAGAAAAAAGCTCCCCCCACCCCACCACACACGAAAAAAGAAAGGAAAAGAAGCAAAAAATAATAAGATAAAAAAGCCAGAAAATTAAGCTTTTAGAAAACTGACCGGCAACAGATAACAAAGAAACAAATACCAACATTAACAACAACAACAACAACAACAACAACAACAACAACAACAACAACAACAACAACAACAACAACAACAACAAAACAAACTACAAAATGACAACAAAGACTACAAAGTGTACTAACATATAACTAACATATATCACCTCCCCCCCCCCCCCAAGAAAATCAAATTAAAACAACCTTAGAAACTAAAACAAACTATAACAAACTACAAAAACAAAACCAAAACCAAAACCCACAGTCACAATGAATAATACAAAAAGTATCAAAAAATGTAAAAGTAAATAAACTAGAAACGTATAATATCAAATATCACACGCCTATTACATTAAAGCGGATGAAAAATGATTCAAGCAAGCAACAAACACTCAAACAAACACAAAAACAAATAAACAGCAAACAAAGCGATGCGGTGCTGATTACATTATCAGACTCAATCAACAGTAACTCATGACAAGCACAGAAGCGTCAATGTCCTACAATGCTGACAGTTCTAAAAAAGCTGGATTCTTCAAAAGGTAATACTGAAAATAGCACAGCAGCAAACTTATACAAATGTAGTATTCAGAAGCCTTTCTGAGGACTCGCTTTAATTTACCCTTTTAAAATTTTGTGGAAACATAGATGGATTCGTCCGATACCAATGTCCAATTTTCATGTGTATGTTTGTGGATGTCTTCATAACTTTCTCGACCACGCTGCAATGTAAAAGGCAAGTCATTCGGAGGATGTTATAATTCTTAAATTCATCATACTGTGTTCAATAATTGTGTTCACCTTAAATGTATTGACGTCTTAACGAAAGTCCTTACAAGTAATTGCTGGAATACTCAAATGGCCCCAGGTTCGATTTGGGGTTTGAAATGATGACGCGACACACGAAAAATACCTCATAATTAGCGTTTGGGCGTTCACTCATTCAAATGCTAAATGCTGTGTTGAGTAGTCTTCGGGGACAGTACATTCTCTGTGGACTTGGTCTTTGTTGAAGCTTCGTCCTACTTTGTTTGCCCCTGGCAGCAGCACTAATTATGCTTGTATTGACCAGATTACAGATTTGAAATTTTGAACTTCCCTGAAAGCGGCGTGTAGCTGCCTAAATGGCGGGGTAAAAACACGTAAAAATCCATCCGTGCAAAAAAACACGAGTGTACGTGAGAGCTTCAGCCCATGAACGCAGAAGAAGAAGAATCATAATGTTTGAATCCAACGGGTTTTCTCTGCCGGGACAAATGCGTTCCCACCAGCACTGAATAAGATAGTAGAGTGAACAGAATCGGGACCCTGACAGAGAAGAGTTTGCGTAAGTATAAGCAGGTCACCTATTCCCACTCAATGAATTAAGGATCATAGTGAGAGATCATTTAAATGATATAAACGCACTCGGAGCAATTTTTTTTATCTCCTGATCTGTGTTCATAGATGTTGTAGATGTATGTAAACAAAGCCTCGATGAATGCAGTTAAAATGACACCAGCGCCCAAAACACATGATACAAAGTTGACACACATTAAAGGCATTTTCCTTCCCAAGTGCACCAAAGAGTCGGCTCACTATCTCAGCTCTGCTCAAAGTGTTACATGGAAGAAATCCATCACCACACTTGCACGTGTACCACAAATCAACCGCCTAACTGCTGTCTGTACAGAGTGAGATGATTGTGATGAATTCATGTGGCAAAATGACACCGGTGTCAGTTAAGAAATTAATTCATCAACAAGTTCCCACCCTACATAGACAGCAGCCGGGAAGCTGATTATTGGAATGTGTGGAAGTGGAGGGACGGTCGTATCTCTTGTAACAGCCAAGACAGATCTGAGATGGTGAGTCCAATCGTAAGCGTGGGAAGTACGGTGTCTTTAAGCAACCAAGCGGCAAGATTTTACAGCCCAGACCAATCCGAAACAGCTTGCTTCAGATCTTTTTATTGAATATGACAAAGCTTGAATATTTTGTTGTTTGCACAAGTCGAAGCCTGGGTATGATTTTCGAACGAATCGCTCATACTTTTTTTTTTACCATTTTACATTTTTGTAGCCATAATAACAGGTTCGAAGGTAGAAGTTTCTGGTGGATTTTCGTATGTGTATTTGCCGATGACATCATCAGGTTTCCCATTAAACTGAAATAAATATCATTAGGTCAATAAGTTTGAAAAGTTTGTAATTCTTCAAATCACTGTATACATACAATTGCAGTTAGAGGGATATAAGGCAATGCAGGAAGTGGACGAACACTGTGGAGGGATGGTCGCAGACTGACCATATGCTGACACTCAGGCCATCGCATACAGCCACGAGAAGTGGAATGACCTCGTGTATGACTAAATGGACGAGCGAGGCAAGACCAGTCCAACTCAGACCAGATCAGACCAAGCTGAACCAGGCCAGGCCAGACCAGAACATGCATAATCACAACTAAATGTATTATATTTAGTTCTATTTCAACTAAACACCCCGCTATGATGTCCCGGCCTTCAAAGTAGAATAGAACGAATAAAGAATCAGACAAAACCTTACATCCTTTCTGCAAATACAAATAGACATCACACGAAGACAGAAAAAGATGAATTTTTAAAACAAATTGACCAAAAAACGACTGACCTGGTAAGCTAAGTTGGTCTGTCCACCCTCGATCTGGTAGGCGTTAGCGGGCAGACTATCGTTCTTAGGGTCCACGATGAAGTTGGGCACGTACTGTGTGACCAGGGTCCGGTGCTTGGGCAGGGCGGGGCCCCAGTCACTTGTGGGGCTGGTCACTACGCGCCATTTCTGGTCATCAGGAAAGTGTAAGAAACAGTCAGGTTTGAATGACATGAACAATACAAATATGGCCCAAACATAATGAAGGGGCGCGGGGGGGGGGGGGGGTGGGGGTGAAAGACAGACGAACGGACGAACGAACGAACGAAATAATGAAAGAAAGATAGAAAGAAAGAAAGATAAGGAGAGCAAAGGAAAGGAAAGCAACAACTCACACATACAAAATCCAGTACATGCAGACAGAGACAAAAGGGCTTGTGGAGACGGCAAACGAATTAATGCAGAAACATCAACAAACACACACACACACACACACACACACACACACACACACACACACACACACACACACACACACACACACACACACACACACACACACACACAATCCCTCACATAAAGAAATCACCATCCAACCAACCACCATCCAACCAACCAACCAACAAATCACCCCACCGCATCACTACCAACACAACCACCACCATCACCACCACCACCACCCCCCCAACAACAACAAACACATTCCTTACCTCTCCAAAGGAGTCTCCGGGAGCCATGCAGAACTTGACGATGGCGACGACGAAGATGGCGACGATGACAGACAGGGTCATCAGCCAGCCAAGCGCGTCAGCCCACTGGGGTAGGCGGTCAACTCGCTGGTAGTCGATCCACGAGAAGATGAGCACGAACTGCAACAAATAAGGACGATTAGTCACACATACATGCTTAAATGCTTAAATGAATTTTTAAATGCTTTCGTAAAAGTTGATCTTAAAAGTGTACTTATGTACGATTAAGCTTGTGACTATTGTGTTTGTGTTTTGAGTGATGCGATGTGGTACCAACAGACAAATGTCCATGTACGTTTATGTACAATGAAAATGGACATTAAAGTATTCTTATCCTATCTTATCTTATGCTCCAACGCTGCCCTTTGCATGACAAAATCTGCCATGGCCAGAGCAAGTGCTTCTTTAAGGCAAACTCTACGACAGCCTCTTTTGGCCCAAAACTCTTCGGCAGCCTCTATATATAGACCTCAAACTCTACGCCAGCCTCTATTGGCCCAAAACTCTACGACAGCCTCTATAGGCCCAAAACTCTACGCCAGTCTCAAGCATTGTCTCAAAACGAAAGTGATAAGAGTTGTCTGTCCCTGCCATAGCCCGCGGCGCTGTCGGCGGGTAGTTCCGGTTGTTTTGTTGACGTGCAAAATGGCTGAACGAGAGAAGAAGATTAGTGGTGGAGGGAAACGTTACTGTGTCTGCTGTTCAAACTACGCGGGTAAAGAAGTTGAAGGGCGAATTGTCATGCGGTTCCATTTTGCAAACACAAACCGGAACTACCTGCCGTTCCAAGGGCGCAACTCTGTCCGACTATCGCGTTAGTTTCGAGACAGTGCTATAGGTCCAATTCATTCTTCTTACTCGGCGTGACGTTATCAAATGGATCGGCTAGCTTTAGCCCTAAGGGGCACAACTCCGCTCATACTCTCTTCGCGCCGCCATATTGGATGCCGTCTTTGTTAGTTTTCTTCATTGCACTCTTGTTCTTTTTGCGTATTTCACTGTGTATGCAGACAAAATGAAGAAAACTGTGCATGCATGAGTCCAAAGGGGATCTGCCTTTTTAACACAACAGCACAACATAAAAAGTAAAGCAAGAATACATTATTATATTCATTTATTTATTCTTTATCTCAAATTACAGTGCTCCAAAATTCACAAGATAAAGCTCTCAAGACAGGCAAATGAGGTACAATGCAGCTCAGGTAACTACTGCAAAGTATAATTTTCAAAGCATCCTATCACAGTGTTCACTCTAAAGGCCAGGCATGGTACTCTTCCGCCGATCGGCGGAAATCCGCCGAAAACGAAAATCCGAAAAAAATAAAATAAAATAAAAAAATTAAAAAAAAAAAATAAAAATAAAAATTTAAAAAAAAATTTAAAAAAAAATCTGCTGATTGACGTGAGATTATTATTTTTTCTTACTCAAGCCTTGTTATCTTTCACTTATATCCCTCTCAGCTTCAAGGAGAGGGCACTAAACACATTTGAATTAGTAAAAAGTCGTCAGCTTCAGGGGGCGTTGCCCCCTGACCCCCACAAGGGGCGCTGCCCCTTGCCCCCGCCAGGGGGCCTGAGCGGCCCCCTGCCGGGACCCCCGGCTTTATTTCAGCTGAAATTGCCATTCCTTCAGTACCATGCCTGAAAGGCACAACCGATGGACAATTGTTGATTAGCGCACTGCACACAGCAAAAAATAACCAGTTATAATCGTCTTCTCCGCTCAGTAACTTCCTTCCAGTTGTCACCCTGATGGTAAACAACTTTAGGGATCCTAAAGTGTGCCTGCTGACTGCAGTTTTGGGCCACACAACGTGTCATTTTCACTTTTGTCGAGTCGCCACCCAACGCTCAAGCACTGTCAGAGATCGTGCAAGGCATCCAACATGGCGGCGGATGACCAATTCCAGAGAGTTACGACCCGTGATTCTCATACCGCGCGCGCCGAGTAGAAATGCTGTTGTTAACTTGAGTTTCCGCAATGGGCCTATAGGCCCAACATTCTTCAGCAGTTTCTAATAGACAAAATATCACGGCAGCCTCTAAAGGATGAACTCCACGGCAGCCTCTTAAGGATACACTCTACTGCTCTAACTAAACGACAAATCTACGGCAGTCTCCGGAGGACACACTTTACGGCAGCCTCTGAAAGACAAACTCTACAGGCATAAAATCAAGGACAACACGTCTACGGCAGCCTCCCAAAGACAAATGACAAACTCTACGGCAACATCTCGGCAGGTCTCCAGAGAACTGTGTCATACTTACTGTCGGCACCTGTCCCCATTTAGTGAACGACACAACAACCATTCCCCCTACCTACCACCATAATCATCAGGCGCCGTGGCGTAGTGGATAAGACATCGGGTCCTAATCGGAAGGTCGTGAGTTCAAATCCCGGCCGCGGGCGTATGGTGGGTTAATGAGTGGAGATTTTTCCGATCTCCCAGGTCAACTTATGTGCAGACCTGCTAGTGCTTTATCCCCCTTCGTGTGTACACGCAAGTACTAGACCAATTACGCACGTAATCCATGTCAGAGTTCGGTGGGTTTTTAGAAAAAACACACGAACATACCCAGCATGCAATCGGCGTATGCTGCCAGAATGGCGTGCATGGTAAAAACGGTCTTACACGTAAAAATCCACTCGTGCAAAAACACGAATGAACGTGGGAGTTTCAGCCCATGAACGAAGAAGAAGAAGATCATCACAACCACAAAGACAACGAAACCCCAAACTACCACACTTAAACACTTACGACGATAACCACCGGGGTGACAAAACACCAGCAAGCCGCCCATATGTACTTGAAGGCGACCCAGGGGAGGCAACCGCACACCTTCGAGCCAATCATCGTCTCGATGTCCCGCAGGAAACGCCTCGCACCTGGAGAAAATCGTATGTTTTGTTCAAACACTGACTAGTTTAGTGTAGTTTGTTTTAATTTGGAGAGCTTTCATCATCATCATCATCATCATCATCATCATCATCATCATCATCATCATCATCATCATCATCATCATCATCATCATCATCATCATCATCATCATCATCATCATCATCATCATCATCATCATCATCATCATCATCATCGTCGTCGTCGTCGTCGTCGTCATCATCAT
>NC_090245.1:81175504-81225504 GCF_037325665.1 Littorina saxatilis
GGCGCGCTTGAGCACCTCGAGGTCGAGCGTAATGTAGAAGCCTACTCGATGCCGGTGTTGTTATCATTATAACTGACCTTGGCGCGCTTGAGCACCTCGAGGTCGGGCGTAATGTAGAAGCCTACTCGATGCCGGTGTTGTTATCATTATAACTGACCTTGGCGCGCTTGAGCACCTCGAGGTCGGGCGTAATGTAGAAGCCTACTCGATGCCGGTGTTGTTAGCATTATAACTGACCTTGGCGCGCTTGAGCACCTCGAGGTCGAGCGTAATGTAGAAGCCTACTCGATGCCGGTGTTGTTATCATTATAACTGACCTTGGCGCGCTTGAGCACCTCGAGGTCGAGCGTAATGTAGAAGCCTACTCGATGCCGGTGTTGTTATCATTATAACTGACCTTGGCGATCTTGAGCACCTCGAGGTCGGGCGTAATGTAGAAGCCTACTCGATGCCGGTGTTGTTATCATTATAACTGACCTTGGCGCGCTTGAGCACCACGAGGTCGGGCGTGATGTAGAGGCCTACTCGATGCCGGTGTTGTTATCATAATAACTTACCTTGGCGCGCTTGAGCACCTCGAGGTCGGGCGTAATGTAGAAGCCTACTCGATGCCGGTGTTGTTATCATTATAACTGACCTTGGCGCTCTTGAGCACCTCGAGGTCGGGCGTAATGTAGAAGCCTACTCGATGCCGGTGTTGTTATCATTAAAACTGACCTAGGCGCGCTTGAGCACCTCGAGGTCGGGCGTGATGTAGAAGCCTACTCGATGCCGGTGTTGTTATCATTATAACTTACCTTGGCGCTCTTGAGCACCTCGAGATCGGGCGTAATGTAGAAGCCTACTCGATGCTGGTGTTGTTAGCATTATAACTGACCTAGGCGCGCTTGAGCACCTCGAGGTCGGGCGTGATGTAGAAGCCTACTGGATGCCGGTGTTGTTATCATTATAACTGACCTTGGCGCGCTTGAGCATCTCGAAGTCGGGCATAATGTTGAAGCCTACTGGATGCCGGTGTTGTCATCATTAACACTGACCTTGGCGCTCTTGAGCACCTCGAGGTCGGGCGTAATGTAGAAGCCTACTCGATGCCGGTGTTGTTATCATTATAACTGACCTTGGCGCGCTTGAGCACCTCGAGGTCGGGCGTAATGTAGAAGCCTACTCGATGCTGGTGTTGCTAGCATTATAACTGACCTAGGCGCGCTTGAGCACCTCGAGGTCGGGCGTAATGTAGAAGCCTACTCGATGCCGATGTTGTTAGCATTATAACTGACCTTGGCGCCTGCTTGAGCATCTCGAAGTCGGGCATAATGTAGAAGCCTACTGGATGCCGGTGTTGTTATCATTATAACTGACCTTGGCGCTCTTGAGCACCACGAGGTCGGGCGTGATGTAGAAGCCTACTCGATGCCGGTGTTGTTAGCATTATAACTGACCTACGCGCGCTTGAGCACCTCGAGGTCGGGCGTGATGTAGAAGCCTACTCGATGCCGGTGTTGGTATCATTATAACTGACCTTGGCGCGCTTGAGCACCTCGAGGTCGGGCGTAATGTAGAAGCCTACTCGATGCCGGTGTTGTTAGCATTATAACTGACCTAGGCGCGCTTGAGCACCTCGAGGTCGGGCGTGATGTAGAAGCCTACTCGATGCCGGTGTTGGTATCATTAACACTGACCTTGGCGCTCTTGAGCACCTCGAGGTCGGGCGTAATGTAGAAGCCTACTCGATGCCGGTGTTGGTATCATTAACACTGACCTTGGCGCTCTTGAGCACCTCGAGGTCGGGCGTGATGTAGAAGCCTACTCGATGCCGGTGTTGGTATCATTAACACTGACCTTGGCGCTCTTGAGCACCTCGAGGTCGGGCGTAATGTAGAAGCCTACTCGATGCCGGTGTTGGTATCATTAACACTGACCTTGGCGCTCTTGAGCACCTCGAGGTCGGGCGTGATGTAGAACTCGATGCCGGTGTTGGTATCATTATAACTGATCTTGGCGCTCTTGAGCACCTCGAGGTCGGGCGTGATGTAGAAGCCTACTCGATGCCGGTGTTGGTATCATTATAACTGACCTTGGCGCTCTTGAGCACCTCGAGGTCGGGCGTGATGTAGAACTCGATGCCGGTGTTGGTATCATTATAACTGACCTTGGCGCTCTTGAGCACCTCGAGGTCGGGCGTGATGTAGAAGCCTACTCGATGCCGGTGTTGGTATCATTATAACTGACCTTGGCGCTCTTGAGCACCTCGAGGTCGGGCGTGATGTAGAACTCGATGCCGGTGTTAGTATCATTATAACTGACCTTGGCGCTCTTGAGCACCTCGAGGTCGGGCGTGATGTAGAACTCGATGCCGGTGTTGGTATCATTAACACTGACCTTGGCGCTCTTGAGCACCTCGAGGTGGGGCGTGATGTAGAACTCGATGCCGGTGTAGTAACCCTCCAGCAGTACGCCCCGGACGAGCAGGATGATCAGCACCAGGAAGGGGAACGTGGCTGTCACGTACACCACCTGCACGGGCACAAGACAGTAATATAGTACACGAGTGTTAAACTAGAATAATTCTCCCCCAAAACGGAGTATGGCTGCTTAAATGGTGGGGGTAAAAACGGTCCTACGCGTAAAAAGAAGGCTTTACCACGCGAGAGAGAGAGACAAAGAGAGAGAGAAAGAGGAATAGGAAACAGAGACAGACAGACACAGAGAGGCAGACGAGTAGGCAGACAGAAAAAGATACAAACAGACAGACAGTTTGCTTACCTTTCCCGAGGACTTGACCCCCTTGCAGAGGGTGAGACAGACGAAGACCCAGCCGAGGAGTAAGCAGAGGACCAGCTGCCAGTGGATGGGACCCAGGTTACCCAGACCGGGGTCGTTGTCGTCCTGGTCAATACCCAGCACTTCTCGCCTGGGAGAATAGCAAACCACAGATAACGATATAAGGATAAGGTATGTGCATGTGTGTGTGTGTGTGTGTGTGTGTGTGTGTGTGTGTGAGTGTGTGTGTGTTTGTTTGTGTGTGTGTGTGTATGTATGTATGTATGTATGTGTGTGTGTGTATGTGTGTGTGTGTGTGTGTGTGTGTGTGTGTGTGTGTGTGTGTGTGTAACTGTGTCTGTGTATTATATATTCCTGTGAGGTTGCTCTCATAGAAAAGCGTACTTCTTCTTAACCCGGGGGATGGGGTTGAGTATGTGTATATATAGACAGGGCAAGAAGACTAACAGATAAATGAATAACGGGAAGACAGACAAACAAACAAACAGACACACTGATACAGACTTTGACACGGGCAGGTAGACCGTCAATAACAAGATAGACAGACAGGCGAACAGGTAGACAGGCTAATGGAGGGCAAAAGACTCTCACACACACGCACACACAAACCTACACACCCCTCGTAACCCGACTCGCCCATCCCCTACCCTAACCCACCCACCTAGCCCTCCCCTGCCACCCATCCCTACACACCCCTCGTAACCCGACTCGCCCATCCCCTACCCTAACCCACCCACCTAGCCCTCCCCTAGCACCCCTCCCTACACACCCCTTAAACCCCGACTCACCCATCCACTACCCTAACCCACCCACCTAGCCCTCCCCTAGCACCTCACTTGCACACCCCTTGCACCCAGACTCACCCATCCCCTACCCTAACCCATCGACCTAGCCCTCCCCCCTAGCATACCTCTTACACACCCCTTGTACCCAGACTCACCCATCCCATACTCTAACACATCCACCTAGCCCTCCCCTCTAGCATACCTCTTACACACCCCTTGTACCATGACTCACCCATCCCATACTCTAACCCACCCACCTAGCCCTCCCCTCTAGCATACCTCTTACACACCCCTTGTACCATGACTCACCCATCCCATACTCTAACCCACCCATCTAGCCCTCCCCCCCTAGCATACCTCTTACACACCCCTTGTACCATGACTCACCCATCCCATACTCTAACACATCCACCTAGCCCTCCCCTCTAGCATACCTCTTACACACCCCTTGTACCATGACTCACCCATCTCATACTCTAACCCATCCACCTAGCCCTCCCCCCTAGCATACCTCTTACACACCCCTTGTACCCAGACTCACCCATCCCATACTCTAACCCATCCACCTAGCCCTCCCCCTAGCATACCTCTTACACACCCCTTGTACCCAGACTCACCCATCCCATACTCTAACCCATCCACCTAGCCCTCCCCTCTAGCATACCTCTTACACACCCCTTGTACCCAGACTCACCCATCCCATACTCTAACCCATCCACCTAGCCCTCCCCTCTAGCATACCTCTTACACACCCCTTGTACCCAGACTCACCCATCCCATACTCTAACCCATCCACCTAGCCCTCCCCTCTAGCATACCTCTTACACACCCCTTGTACCCAGACTCACACATCCCATACTCTAACCCATCCACCTAGCCCTCCCCTCTAGCATACCTCTTCCACACCCCTTGTACCCAGACTCACCCATCTCATACTCTAACCCATCCACCTAGCCCTCCCCCCTAGCATACCTCTTACACACCCCTTGTACCATGACTCACCTATCCCATACTCTAACCCATCCACCTAGCCCTCCCCCTAGCATACCTCTTACACACCCCTTGTACCCAGACTCACCTATCCCATACTCTAACCCATCCACCTAGCCCCCCCCCCTAGCATACCTCTTACACACCCCTTGTACCCAGACTCACCTATCCCATACTCTAACCCATCCACCTAGCCCCCCCCCCCCCCTAGCATACCTCTTACACACCCCGTGCACCATGACTCACCCATCCCATACTCTAACCCATCCACCTAGCCCTCCCCTTTAGCATACCTCTTACACACCCCTTGTACCCAGACTCACCCATCCCATACTCTAACACATCCACCTAGCCCTCCCCTCTAGCATACCTCTTACACACCCCTTGTACCCAGACTCACCCATCCCATACTCTAACCCATCCACCTAGCCCTCCCCTCTAGCATACCTCTTACACACCCCTTGTACCCAGACTCACCCATCCCATACTCTAACCCATCCACCTAGCCCTCCCCTCTAGCATACCTCTTACACACCCCTTGTACCCAGACTCACCCATCTCATACTCTAACCCATCCACCTAGCCCTCCCCCCTAGCATACCTCTTACACACCCCTTGTACCATGACTCACCTATCCCATACTCTAACCCATCCACCTAGCCCTCCCCTCTAGCATACCTCTTACACACCCCTTGTACCCAGACTCACCTATCCCATACTCTAACCCATCCACCTAGCCCTCCCCCCTAGCATACCTCTTACACACCCCTTGTACCCAGACTCACCTATCCCATACTCTAACCCATCCACCTAGCCCTCCCCCCTAGCATACCTCTTACACACCCCTTGTACCCAGACTCACCTATCCCATACTCTAACCCATCCACCTAGCCCTCCCCCCTAGCATACCTCTTACACACCCCTTGTACCCAGACTCACCTATCCCATACTCTAACCCATCCACCTAGCCCTCCCCCCTAGCATACCTCTTACACACCCCGTGCACCATGACTCACCCATCCCATACTCTAACCCATCCACCTAGCCCTCCCCTCTAGCATACCTCTTACACACCCCGTGCACCTTGACTCACCCATCCCATACTCTAACCCATCCACCTAGCCCTCCCCTCTAGCATACCTCTTACACACCCCTTGTACCCAGACTCACCCATCCCATACTCTAACCCATCCACCTAGCCCTCCCCCCTTGCACACCTCTTACACACCCCTTGTACCCATCAGACTCACCCATCGTCTACCCGAACCCATCCACCTAGCCCTCCCCTAGCACCTCACTTACACACCCCTTGTACCCAGACGCACCCATCCCCTACCCTAACCCATCCGCCTAGCCCTTCACTCAAACCCCACACCACACCCCACCACACCCTTACACTCCTCACCCCCCCCCCCCCCTCCCCCACAAACCTCAAATATTCCCTGGTGGGCAGAACGCGCTCAATGTCATTGGACTTGGCGAGTGTTTCGTTCCAAATGGCCTTGATCACTTTGGGTACAACAGACGTGTTGTAGCATGCACCGTCAACGTCCCCCGACCACCCGTAGTCGTCGGTGCAGTTCAAGCGTGGCATGAGCTTCACGTAGTCGAGGCAGACTGAAAATCAAAAAGAAACAAAATACGGTTGTTTTTTCTCGGAAAATTGAAATTTTGGGTGCACGCACGCACGGACAGGAAGGACGACATACTCAGAGACGGGTTTTTTTTCGGTGTCGTCCTATCTTTGTGTGCCCACAGGCACCGGTGCATTCAGCGACGGATAGACATACAGATAGGCAGACAGACAGACGTAGACAGGCAGACTGGCAGACAAACAGACACATGTACACAGACACAGACACACAGACACACAGCCACACACACGCACACACACGTACACACACATACACACACACACACACACACACACACACATACACACACTCACACTCACTGGCACACACACACATACACACACAAACACGCACGCACGCACGCACGCACGCACACACACACGCACACACACGTACACACACATACACACACACACACACACACACACTGTGACACACACACACACAGAGTCTTAAACGGAGGTTCCCACTGTACAGTACAAGCTTTCGTCATATCCAAGACTCACACTGAGTAGCCCACGGGGCTCTGCACTCAGCCCAGGGCAGCTCCGAGGTGAAGGAAGCGAACAGGTAGTACAGGGACCACGCGATGATCATGTTGTAGTAGATACACACCAGCGCCGACACGATCACCATGCCAACGCCAATCCCTGGTGACGTCAGAAAAATTGACGTCATCGACTTTAACCACGTCACACCACAATTGTGGGGATATAGCTCAGTTGGTAGCGCGCTGGATTTGTATTCAGTTGGCCGCTGTCAGCGTGAGTTCGATCCCAGGTTCGGCGGAAATTTATTTCAGAGTCAACTTTGTGTGCAGACTCTCTTCGGTGTCCGAACTCTCCCCCCGTGTACACTACATTGGGTGTGCACGTTAAAGATCCCACGATTGACAAAAGGGTCTTTCCTGGCAAAATTGCTTAGGCACAGTTAATAATTGTCTACCTATACCCGTGTGATTTGGAATAATAGGCCGTGAAAGGTAAATATGCGCCGAAATGGCTGCAATTACTGGATGTATAAAATTTCATCTCACACGGCATCACTGCAGAGCGCCTAGAACTGTACCCACGGAATATGCGCGATATAAGCCTCATTGATTGAATTGTGTAAAATTCATGAAAGGTGTTAAAATACGATTTTCATAAAATTCATAATGGTGACTATGGTCTTTATTTTTTTGGTAAGCTTCTCTTTCATCGACGTCGTTGTCATTAACATCAAGCAAGGTTGTCATGATTTGTTATCTATAGCCCCGACCTATCAAGGTTTTGATGACCGATATGACAACTATCATCGGTGTTTGGTATGACCTAAAATATTAAAAAACATTGGCAACTAAAAAAGAATCATCAAAGTTATAATCAAAATTGAGAAAAGAGCATTTCATCATCATCATCAGCAGCAGCAGCAGCAGCAGCAGCAACAACAACAACCCAAACACAGAAACCTGAGTAATGATGGCAATGAACACTTTGGCTTTTTTTGTTTTGCTTTTTCTAACGTTCTTAACAAAAACTGTTAAGTACGGTATCAACTTTAATTTCTTCGTGAGAACGTAAACAATTACAGTACTATAATTTCATCCCTACCACCATCACAACCGCCAGCACCAGCACCACAAACAGCAGCAACAACAACAACAACAACAACAACAACGACACCAACAACAACAACAACACCAACAACACCACCAACAACAACACCACCACCACCACCAACTACAAAAACACCACCACCAACACCACCAACAAGAACAACAAAGGCTCACCACTGAAGAGGGGGGCAAACCTCCAGCAGGTGGCGGGTCCAGAGGACGAGAACTGTCCCAGCGCCAGCTCCAGGAAGAAGATGGGGATGCCCACAAGCAGCAACATGATGGTGTACGGAATGAAGAAAGCACCTGGACAAACACATTGATTGATCTCTCTGCGTGTTTAAGCGGCAATTTTGATTGGAGAAAATATCGATTAAAGATACAAATTCAAGTCTCTGTGTGTACGACGCAAAAAAACAACAACCCCAAATCAAACCAACACATACACAGAAAAAACCCACATGGTTCAGAATAGTATCCCCAATGATGTTTTGATAATGCCCCGATGGTGTTCGGCTGAACATGTACCAAGCAATGAACCAGTCAAGCAATCAACTAATTGTCCATCCATCCAACCATTCATCCATTTATCCATCCATCCATCTATCCACCCATTCATAAATCAATCCATGAATCAATCCAGGAGTCAATCCATGAATCAATCCAGGAATCAATCCAGGAATCAATCCAGGAATCAATCCAGGAATCAATCCAGGAATCAATCAGTCACTAAATCAATCAATCAATTAACCAATCATTCAATCAATCAACCAATCAAACAAAACAAACAAAACATAAAGAAACAAGTCGCGTAAGGCGAAAATACAATATTTAGTCAAGTAGCTGTCGAACTCACAGAATGAAACTGAACACAATGCCATTTTTCAGCAAGACCGTATACTCGTAGCATCGTCAGTCCACCGCTCATGGCAAAGGCAGTGAAATTGACAAGAAGAGCGGGGTAGTAGTTGCGCTAAGAAGGATAGCACGCTTTTCTGTACCTCTCTTTGTTTTAACTTTCTGAGCGTGTTTTTAATCCAAACATATCATATCTATATGTTTTTGGAATCAGGAACCGACAAGGAATAAGATGAAAGTGTTTTTAAATTGATTTGGACAATTTAATTTTGATAATAATTTTTATATATTTAATTTTCAGAGCTTGTTTTTAATCCGAATATAACATATTTATATGTTTTTGGAATCAGCAAATGATGGACAATAAGATAAACGTAAATTTGGATCGTTTTATAAATTTTTATTTTTTTTTTACAATTTTCAGATTTTTAATGACCAAAGTCATTAGTTAATTTTTAAGCCACCAAGCTGAAATGCAATACCGAAGTCCGGGCTTCGTCGAAGAATACTTGACCAAAATTTGAACCAATTTGGTTGAAAAATGAGGGCGTGACAGTGCCGCCTCAACTTTCACGAAAAGCCGGATATGACGTCATCAAAGACATTTATCAAAAAAATGAAAAAAACGTATAGGGATTTCATACCCAGGAACTCTCATGTCAAATTTCATAAAGATCGGTCCAGTAGTTTAGTCTGAATCGCTCTAAACACACACAAAGACACACACACACACACACGCACACACACACGCACATACACCACGATCCTCGTTTCGATTCCCCCTCGATGTTAAAATATAAAACAAGTCGCGTAAGGCGAAAATACAATATTTAGTCAAGTAGCTGTCGAACTCACAGAATGAAACTGAACGCAATGACAAGAAGAGCGGGGTAGTAGTTGCGCTAAGAAGGATAGCACGCTTTTCTGTACCTCTCTTTGTTTTAACTTTCTGAGCGTGTTTTTAATCCAAACATATCATATCTATATGTTTTTGGAATCAGGAACCAAAAAGGAATAAGATGAAAGTGTTTTTAAATTGATTTGGACAATTTAATTTTGATAATAATTTTTATATATTTAATTTTCAGAGCTTGTTTTTAATCCGAATATAACATATTTATATGTTTTTGGAATCAGCAAATGATGGAGAATAAGATAAACGTAAATTTGGATCGTTTTATAAATTTTTATTTTTTTTTACAATTTTCAGATTTTTAATGACCAAAGTCATTAATTAATTTTTAAGCCACCAAGCTGAAATGCAATACCGAAGTCCGGGCTTCGTCAAAGATTACTTGACCAAAATTTCACCCAATTTGGTTGAAAAATGAAGGCGTGACAGTGCCGGCTCAACTTTCACGAAAAGCCGGATATGACGTCATCAAAGACATTTATCAAAAAAATGAAAAAAACATATGGGGATTTCATACCCAGGAACTCTCATGTCAAATTTCATAAAGATCGGTCCAGTAGTTTAGTCTGAATCGCTCTACACACACACACACACACACACACACACACACACACACACACACACACACACACACACACACACACAGACACACGCACATACACCACGACCCTCGTTTCGATTCCCCCTCGATGTTAAAATATTTAGTCAAAACTTGACTAAATATAACAAGTCGCGTAAGGCGAAAATACAATATTTAGTCAAGTAGCTGTCGAACTCACAGAATGAAACTGAACGCAATGCCATTTTTCAGCAAGACCGTATACTCGTAGCATCGTCAGTCCACCGCTCATGGCAAAGGCAGTGAAATTGACAAGAGGAGCGGGGTAGTACAGTAGTTGCGCTAAGAAGGATAGCACGCTTTTCTGTACCTCTCTTTGTTTTAACTTTCTGAGCGTGTTTTTAATCCAAACATATCATATCTATATGTTTTTGGAATCAGGAACCGACAAGGAATAAGATGAAAGTGTTTTTAAATTGATTCCGACAATTTAATTTTGATAATAATTTTTATATATTTAATTTTCAGAGCTTGTTTTTAATCCGAATATAACATATTTATATGTTTTTGGAATCAGCAAATGATGGAGAATAAGATGAACGTAAATTTGGATCGTTTTATACATTTTTATTTTTTTTTACAATTTTCAGATTTTTAATGACCAAAGTCATTAATTAATTTTTAAGCCACCAAGCTGAAATGCAATACCGAAGTCCGGGCTCCGTCGAAGATTACTTGACCAAAATTTCAACCAATTTGGTTGAAAAATGAGGGCGTGACAGTGCCGCCTCAACTTTCACGAAAAGCCGGATATGACGTCATCAAAGACATTTATCAAAAAAATGAAAAAAACGTATGGGGATTTCATACCCAGGAACTCTCATGTCAAATTTCATAAAGATCGGTCCAGTAGTTTAGTCTGAATCGCTCTACACACACACACACACACAGACAGACACACACACACACACACACACACACACACGCACATACACCACGACCCTCGTTTCGATTCCCCCTCGATGTTAAAATATTTAGTCAAAACTTGACTAAATATAACAAGTCGCGTAAGGCGAAAATACAATATTTAGTCAAGTAGCTGTCGAACTCACAGAATGAAACTGAACGCAATGCAACGCAGCAAGACCGTATACTCGTGGTCCACCGCTCACGGCATTGGCAGTGAAATTGACAAGAAGAGCGGGGTAGTGGTTACGCTATGCTGCATAGCACGCTTTTCTGTACCTCTCTTCGTTTTAACTTTCTGAGCGTGTTTTTAATCCAAACATATCATATCTATATATTTTTGGAATCAGGAACCGACAAGGAATAAGATGAAAGTGTTTTTAAATTGATTTCGAAAAAAAAAATTTGATAATAATTTTTATATATTTAATTTTCAGAGCTTGTTTTTAATCCGAATATAACATATTTATATGTTTTTGGAATCAGCAAATGATGGAGAATAAGATAAACGTAAATTTGGATCGTTTTATAAATTTTTATTTTTTTTTACAATTTTCAGATTTTTAATGACCAAAGTCATTAATTAATTTTTAAGCCACCAAGCTGAAATGCAATACCGAAGTCCGGGCTTCGTCGAAGATTACTTGACCAAAATTTGAACCAATTTGGTTGAAAAATGAGGGCGTGACAGTGCCGCCTCAACTTTCACGAAAAGCCGGATATGACGTCATCAAAGACATTTATCAAAAAAATGAAAAAACGTATGGGGATTTCATACCCAGGAACTCTCATGTCAAATTTCATAAAGATCGGTCCAGTAGTTTAGTCTGAATCGCTCTAAACACACACACAGACACACACACACACACACGCACACACACACGCACATACACCACGACCCTCGTTTCGATTCCCCCTCGATGTTAAAATATTTAGTCAAAACTTGACTAAATATAAAGAACAAGTCGCGTAAGGCGAAAATACAACATTTAGTCAAGCTCAGTCGAACTCACAGAATGAAACTGAACGGATTGCATTTTTTTCCGCAAGACCGTACACTCGTAGCATCGTCTGTCCACCGCTCGTGGCAAAGGCAGTGAAATTAACAATCCAGAAAAGCGCGGTAGCGGTTGCGCTGAGGAGGATAGCACGCTTTTCTATATCTCTATTCTTTTTAATTCTCTGAACGTGTTTTTAATCCAAACATATCATATCTATATGTTTTTGGAATCAGGAACGGACAAGGAATAAGATGAAATTGTTTTTAAATCGATTTCGGAAATTTAATTTTAATCATAATTTTTCTATTTTTAATTTTCAGAGCTTGTTTTTAATCCGAATATAACATATTTATATGTTTTTGGAATCAGAAGATGATGAAGAATACAATAAACGTAATTTTGGATCGTTTTATAAAAACATATTTTTAATTACAATTTTCAGATTTTTAATGACCAAGGGCGGATCAATTCACTTTGGAGGGGGGCTTACAAAATGACTGAAGATACAAGTTGACGGCGCCGAAGGCGCCTAAGCCTCTAGGGGGGTCCGGGGGCATGCCCCCCCGGAAATTGTTTTTATCCAAAGAAGCAAAATAGAGCTATCTGGTGCATCCTGAGCCAATAAATTACCTCTGAAACCTGTTGATGTATGTTTTTTGTTGATGTATGTTTGAACTTTTTTTGGGGGGGGGTGGGGGGTGGGGGGGTTACGTAACCCGTGTAACCCCCCCCCCCCCCCCCCCAGATTCGCCCTTGATGACCAAAGTCATTAATTAATTTTTAAGCCTCCAAGCTGAAATGCAATACCAAAGTCCGGCCTTTGTCGAAGATTGCTTGGCCAAAATTTCAATCAATTTGATTGAAAAATGAGGGTGTGACAGTGCCGCCTCAACTTTTACAAAATGCCGGATATGACGTCATCAAAGACATTTTTCGATATCATACCCAGGAACTCTCATGAAAAATGTCATAAAGATCGGTCCAGTAGTTTACTCTGAATCGCTCTACACACACACACACGCACAGACACAGACACACACACACACACACACACACACACACACACACACACACACACACACACACACACACACACACACACACACACACACACACACACACAAAGAAGATGCTTCACATATCAATATGAAATATGCTAACAAAAATCCAAGTAACTTATTTTTAGAAGACGAAGTTCAAGTTCGTCTTGGCAAATTTGTTACGGATTGTTTTAGCATTGTATAATGCATTATTATTATTTGTTGTTTGTTGTGTCAATAACTTTACTGGTTCATGACAATAAACATTATTCTATTCTATTCTATTCTATTCTATTCACACACACACATACACCACGACCCTCGTCTCGATTCCCCCCTCTACGTTAAAACATTTAGTCAAAACTTGACTAAATGTAAAAATAAGAGGGAGACAGATAATGTTTAAATACAGATCAATCCTGAAAGACATGCACGCACCTCCGCCGTTCTCATAGGCGAGGATGGGGAACCGCCAGACATTGCCGAGCCCAACAGCATACCCCAGACACGACAGCAGAAAGTCCAGCTTGCTCCCCCAGTTGCCTCTCTCCTCGTTCTCATCCCCCTGCAAGGTAACAGGTGGGTGGTTTAAACAACTCAATTATAAAGTATAGTGTGTACCGAGAAAAAGTCTGCACACACGTGAGAATATATACACAACTATAAAGGCACGCAGGTCGTTCAGCATGAACGCACCCGTGCACGTGCGTACGTACGCACGAACGCACCCCCAAACTCGCACACACACACACACACACACACACACACACACACACATACACACAAAGAGTGTCTACTAGAACAAAGCGTACACACTTACATACAAAAGTAAAAACGCAAACTCACGAACACACACACACTCTCATACACACGCTCATACACAGACGGACGTACGTAAGTACACACACACACACACACATATATATATATAAATCATCAGAAATTGTGAAAGAAACAATTGAAAGTCAGCAGAGACTTTCTTCCGAGATTTGTTAAAATCTCTTAGCAGAGATAGAGAGAGAAGTAAGTATCCCTTCACAGACAGCCTATTGGGAGCATCAGACCCTCCTCAAGGGGGACCGAGATTTACAGAGCAAAGTCCCTTTGTGGGGGACGTATCGCGAGGTAATCTAGTCCTGAGGAGGACCATTGTATTTGTACCTAGACCAGACACGTGTTTCGACACTATTGTGTCTCATCAGTGGTCAGGTGGTACTGATGGCGAGAGTTGTCAACCCATGGTATCCAACTAAGAAGCAAACCATTCTCTGAATGGTAGCTTCTGTTGGCATGGGAGACTACCCTCATCTGACAACCCCAAGAGGATATCTTTATTTAAGGCCAAAGTGTAGAATTGATATTTATTAAGAAAGAATTTAGAAATTTAGACAAGTTTTAACCAAGAAATTAGGTTAAAACAAGGGAAATTTGAAAAAGCCTAAAGGGAGGTAACTCTGTACCAGCCTGCAGATCCAGAAATGGATACGCGAACAAGTTAGATCTAATTTTGAAAAGGTTAAACAGGAAAAGCGGTCAACTTTTCACTGCTGTTCAACACAGGACTTGGTAAAGAAGAAGTTTTCTGCTTTATTCAATTGGATCGCTTTAAAGGCGATGCAACTTTCACGGTGACCACATTATAAAACATCAGAAATTGTGAAAGAAACAATTGAAAGTCAGCAGAGACTTTCTTCCGAGATTTGTTAAAATCTCTTAGCAGAGATAGAGAGAGAAGTAAGTATCCCTTCACAGACAGCCTATTGGGAGCATCAGACCCTCCTCAAGGGATATATATATATATATGTCAAAAGCAGGAGTAAACACAAGTTCATGTACATGCTTGTATTGCGCTTCTTTCAGTCAGCGGCAGACGGGATTAAAAGTAATGCAAGATGGAATTAATGAGAAGATATGTGTTAGCCCCCAGTCAACAAAGTATGTTTGAGTTGATTCATCTTGAAAGTTTACCAAGAAAGCAGGACACCTCAAATAAAGCTGCAAAAATGGCTTCAAGTCTAGGTTTTGCCAGTTAACTTCTTCGTCTTCTCCTTCTTCTTCTTCAACGTTTGAGTGTTGTGTCTCTCATAGTCTGAGGTTTTCTTATGAGAATTGGTAAGTTAAACGAATATCGTTTATCGTTCATTAAGAGAACGTTAATCGCTTATTCCTCACTTCTTTAGTATTTAAGAAGGCAGCATTGAGTTACGGTTTCCTTTTTACCTCATTTACATTTTTGCGAAACGAAAGATTTGATAGAGTGTCATCTGCTTTTTGAACAAACGTGTTTGAAATGTCTGCCCAAACAATTCATCTCTTTTATGGCATTTTCAAGTTTAATTCTTTCTTGAAGTTGACATAGCAAGTGTCGTCGACATCGTCTTGTCATCTGTCATTTTCTAATTTTGTTTCAAGCATGCTTTTAATGGCACACTTGAATTTCAAGAGTTGCAAATTGTCATTCAAGTGCTAGTCTTTCGGATGAGACGAAAAACCGAGGTCCCTTCGTGTACACTACATTGGGGTGTGCACGTCACAGATCCCACGATTGACAAAAGGGTCTTTCATGGCAAAATTGTACAGGCATAGATAAAAAATGTCCACCAAAACACCCGTGTGACTTGGAATAATAGGCCGTGAAAAGTAGGATATGCGCCGAAATGGCTGCGATCTGCTGGTCGATGTGAATGCGTGATGTATTGTGTAAAAAAAATTCCATCTCACACGGCATAAATAGATCCCTGCGCCTTGAGTCCGAGTCTGGAGATACGCGCGCGATATAAGACTTCATATAATAATTCTGGACCTAAGCCCGTGAAAGCAGGCTATCTGCGTTGTGTCAGGTTTCCCGGCCCTGTTTTGTACAGCAATACGCATTTCTGTTGGTTGAAGACCTGTGACTACGAGGTCACAAAGTAAAAGTCAATATCTTAACATGCTCTCAAGAAAACTTATTGCTTACATCAGAATGCATTCCCTCTCCCTGCCTGGGCTTAGTTTTTGGTCTCTCCCTGTCTGAAATCCTGCCTGTCTACCCCTCTGTCTGTCTGTCTGTCTCTGTGTCTGTCTCTGTGTCTGTCTCTGTGTCTGTCTGTCTGTCTGTCTGTCTGTCTGTCTGTCTCTCTCTCTCTCTCTCTCTCTCTCTCTCTCTCTTTGTCTCTCTCATTCTCTTGCATGAGTCTGTGTGTAAGTGTGGAGGAGGGACGGGGGAAGGTCTTTTCGTTATTGCGAACCGCGTGACTAAATTGAAGGGTGTCCAAAACTGAGTCTATGAGTATTAAGCTCTTTCAAGCGTGCCTTGAACTGTACTTCAGTATTCACTCTCTCACCCCTTGTCTTTGTGCACGGGAGATCAACGACTTGACGTGTGACGAGTAGGAACGGAGTAACAGCTAGCTAGCTAGACCACATTAAAATTTTCGGGACAGGCAAGAAAGTAAGATCAAGCAATTCAACACCGACCGCATTCCTTTCCTTAAAGATACCTTTTTTCGCGTGTGAACGATCATGTATCATCTGCGGACCTGTTTTGGCTTTTACAGTGGAACCTCCCGTTTACGACTTCCAAAAATATCTGAGAAAATCAGGTCTTGAAAAGGAGTTTTAAAATGGAAGTACCTGTGCAAAGGTTATGTACAGAATATATGTAAAAAAGAAAAAATGTAAAAAAAAGAAAAAAGAAAAAAGAAAAAGAGCAAGGTTATAAGAGCGGGGACGTTTTAATTTCGTGTGTGTGTGTGTGTGTGTGTGTGTGTGTGTGTGTGTGTGTGTGTGTGTGTGTGTGTGTGTGTGTGTGTGTGCGTGCGTGCGTGTGTGTGTGTGTGTGTGTGTATGTGTGTGTGTACGTGCGTGCGTGCGTATGTGTGCGTGAGTGCGTGTGTGTGTGTGTGAGTGTGTGTGTGTGTGTGTGTGTGTGTGTGTGTGTGTGTGTGTTAAAAATAGGGTTCCACTGTACCAGGCATAAGATCGTCCTTGCCTTTTGACACTTACGAAAACTCCTCAGCCTTCCTGCTTTCTGTGCAGTGTGAAACATTGATGTTGAGTTGATGTGTTATTATTCCGCTGCAGTCGACTGGCCAAATAACACGGTCGTCGACAGAAGGATGATGTCACGAAAATAGCCGTCTGTCGCTTGTCACCTGTGGTAACCTTAAAGTTGGTGATGATGACCACGGGTTGATGAATTAATTTCGCCGATTGATAAAGTTTTCAGTTAAGAAAGTAACGCAGATTAATTCACATGACCGTTTTCACCGAAAGGATGGCAACTTTAACAGAAGGTGTAGTAGGGCCTCCTTTTTCTCTTTGTCACCTGAAGGTATTATGTCAACGCTCTCAGGAGGTAGGTAAACCGTGAGACTATCAACCCAAGTTTTCTAAAGGATATTATATCTGGTTATTTTTCTCTCCTCGTTTTTACATCTAGTCAAGTTTTGACTAAATGTTTTAACATAGAGGGGGAATCGAGACGAGGGTCGTGGTGTATGTGTGTGTGTGTGTATGTGTGTGTGTGTGTGTCTGTGTGTGTCTGTGTGTGTGTCTGTGTCTGTGTGTCTGTGTCTGTGCGTGTGTGTGTGTAGAGCGATTCAGAGTGAACTACTGGACCGATCTTTATGAAATTTGACATGAGAGTTTCTGGGAATGATATCCCCGGACATGTTTTCATTTTTTGGATAAATGTCTTTTATGACGTCATATCCGGCTTTTTGTAAAAGTTGAGGCGGCACTGACTGTCACACCCTCATTTTTCAATAAAACTGATTGAAATTTTGGCCAAGCAATCTTCGACAAAGGCCGGACTTTGGTATTGTATTTCAGATTGGAGGCTTAAAAATTAATTAATGACTTTGGTCATTAAAAATCTGAAAATTGTAATTAAAATAATTGTTTTTATAAAATGATCCAAAATTCTGATTCCAAAAACATATAAATATGTTATATTCGGATTAAAAACAAGCTCTGAAAATTAAAAATATAAAAATTATGATTAAATAAAATTTCCAAAATTGATGTAAAAACAATTTCATCTTATTCCTTGTCGGTTCCTGATTCCAAAAACATATAGATATGATATGTTTGGATTAAAAACACGCTCAGAAAGTTAAAACGAAGAGAAGTACAGAAAAGCGTGCTATGCATCACAGCGCAACCACTACCGCGCTAAACAGGCTCATTAATTTCACTGCCTTTTGCACGAGCGGCAGACTACGGTCATTGTGAAAAAATGCAGTGCGTTCAGTTTCATTCTGTGAGTTCCACAGCTTGACTAAATGTAGTAATTTCGCCTTACGCGACTTTTTTTTTCTCGTCGTTTCTTTCCCTTTCAAATGCACACTGTCGTATTACGTACGCTTCAGCGGAATTGTAAAGACTGCAAACATAAGTGGCTCTGAAAGATGTAGATCATGTCACAATGTGCTTGAAACCAATTTTCTAGTGACTTTTGAATCATAATCAGAAAAAATAGTTTATTCGGACAGCTTGTTGCAAGGAATGGGGGATGAACGAGAGGTCGAGATCGAGAGACACACGCAGACAAATGGAGACCGACAGACGCAGAGAGAGAGAAAAAAACAGAGAGAGAAGAGAGAGAGAGAGAGAGAGAGAGAGAGAGAGAGAGAGAGAGAGAGAGAGAGAGAGAAACAGAGAGAAACAGAGAGAAACAGAGAGAGAGAGAGAGGGGGAGAGAGAGAGAGAGGGATAGAGAGAGGGGGAGAGAGAGAGAGAGGGGGTCGGAGAGAGAGTTAGAGAGGGGAGAGAGAGTTAGAGATGGGAGAGAGAGTTAGAGAGGGGAGAGAGAGAGTTAGAGAGGGGAGAGAGAGTTGGGACGGCGCGTTCCTCATTTGAGAGACATTATTATCCTACATACGTGAGAGAGACACCCGTGAGATAATAATCGTTCAAATCACACGTGTGTATATCATGTAAATGAGGTCATGTCAAGCAAATCTGGCAGGGACCTGTTTTTCCACTGCTTATGATGCCAAAGTCACCGAGACAAACGTCATTATAGAATAAAAAATTGTGCTCGCTAATCACCCTCGATGATTTTTTAGGACTAACACGTCACGCCACACTTTCAGAGTGACGTTTCTTTGCTTTGACGTAATAGATTGCACGAGGCTTTAGAAGAGATCGAGGTTCCAAAACAAGCGTCTTCAATTTGCAGGACATTTTCGTAGAGGTTACATGCCGAGTCTCAGTGATTATTAAAAATAATGGTCGAAGTTAGCGGATCATGAAAAATGCGAGCTTCAGCGAGCTTTTTCATGACCGCGAACTGAGACCATTATTTTTAATAATCACTGAGACGAGGTGTGTAACCTCTTTATTCCTCCTTTCTTCAGTTATTCCAAAAAACCAGGAGTTTTTGTGCGAAAGTTTGATCGAATCCGAATCACTCAACCAGTCAACCTGCGCAGGCGATCGATTAATGCGCGGTTGTATAGTTCCGTGCAAATCATTCCATTCTGTTTTTAGTTTCCCTGTTTTGGACTAAAATCAAGTACACAGATATGCTGTTATTCTGCTGTGGCGGTAAAGGCAGATATTGTGTGTTCTGTTTATGTTTTAGTATCGCTTAGTAAATGTTCTTTCGTCAAATGGGACTAGCAGACGAACTTTTGCACCCGTGTTCCAACGTTAATTACTGTATGAAGTTCAGTTTTCTGGGGAAAATAGTGTATGAAACCGCTTTATGTTGTTTAAATTGATGAGATGTGTGCATTTGGTTGCGTGTGATCTGTTTATAAAATGAAATATTGTTGAAAACTGACCGTCGGATTGCAGTCAGTGTTGTCGAAGAAACTGCGTTAAAAGAAGGGGAACTACTCTTGTCGCCAGAGTATGAGTTACTTGCCTTGGGAATTTGCTTGTGATGAACGGTTTGTGCACGGCAGATCTAGATTCAGAAAACAACCGAACTCATGGATTTTATATGGAGATTCATGTGTTCAGGCCTGTAGTTGTTAATTTAAATGCGGTATGTTTGTATTGTTTGCTCCAGAGATGTATACTTCGTACGTATAGAGCGTTCGGAACTTTTCAGTCGCAAAAGTAGTACCGAAACAGAACAGCTTCTCAACCCATTGCACTATCGAGGATTCAGGCTGTTGCTGGCTCGTTATTTGTTTGGTTGCTGGGTCATTATCGAAAAATAACTAGCTCTACAAGTTTACAGAGGTAAAGAAGCAGAGGGGGGAATAAAGTAAAATACACGTAAGTACAGTATGTAGGATAAACAGAATACTACATGGCTTACTGTGTCGTACCAGATTTACACTCGTTGCTTTTTCAAATAGTGAACAGCTCGCTTTCGCTCGCAGTTCAATATTTTAAAAAACAACTCGTGTAAATCTGGTACGACACAGCAAGCCATGTAGTATTCTCTATTTTTGCCACATCTATCTAGACAACTAGACATTGCGGCAGACTGGACTGCGAGAAACTGGACTGTGGCAAACTGAACTGCGGCAGACTAGTACTGGACTGCGGCAAGTTGAACTGCGGCAAACTGGACTGCGTGCGGCAAACTGAACTGCGGTAGACTGGGCTGCGGCAAACAGGACTGCGTCAAATTGAACTGCGACAGACTGGGTTGTGGCAGACTGGGACAGCGTAAACTGAACTGCGGTAGACTGGGCTGCGGCAAACAGGACTGCGGTAAACTGAACTGCGGTAGGTAGACTGGGTAGTGGCAGACTGGACTGCGGCAGACTGGGATGCCACCCATCTACATGTACATGTAAGATCTCCCAGTCACGCTCATTTTGCACTCTGTCACTGGTCAACCCCATTTCATCCCTGGGGCGTGACGATTGCTTAATCAAGTCAACGCTTCGCTTCGGTGCACACTGAGAAGAATCGAGCGAAAACATGTCCAGCGCCTTGACTCTTCAAGTCAATTGTCACCTGGGGCGAACTGATCACTGTGAAACACTCAGATGTCACCGGTTGGAATACCGGCACGGTTAGCCTAGTGGTAAGGCGTCCGCCCCGTGATCGGGAGGTCGTGGGTTCGAACCCCGGCCGGGTCATACCTAAGACTTTAAAATTGGCAATCTAGTGGCTGCTCCGCCTGGCGTCTGGCATTATGGGGTTAGTGCTGGGACTGGTTGGTCCGGTGTCAGAATAATGTGACTGGGTGAGACATGAAGCCTGTGCTGCGACTTCTGTCTTGTGTGTGGCGCACGTTATATGTCAAAGCAGCACCGCCCTGATATGGCCCTTCGTGGTCGGCTGGGCGTTAAGCAAACAAACAAACAAACAAACAAAAAAACTAGGCGCGCTAGTGTCCAAGAATCGGCCCAGGCCTTGAGCAATGGGAGGAGACGATTAAAACGTAGCTTTGAAAGGAACTTGTTGAAAACATGACTGTCCTGTTTACCATGGTTAATTCCCTGGGTTTGATAATTACCTCTGTGTGTACACGCAAACACAAGACCAAATGCGCACGGAAAAGATCCTGTAATCCATGTCGGAGTTCGGTGGGTTATGGAAACACGAAAATACCCAGCATGCCTACTCAACGACGGCGGAGTGAGCTGACTATGCTCTCAGAGTATAGTGTGGGGAACCGAGCTCACAAATGGGCAAACGAGCTCACACGTAACCAGACATTTCTGGAACGCTGAAGAAGAGAAAAAAAGAAGATAATGACCACCCTGGGTTCTTTCAGAGACTTTAGAGTACAAAGTCTGTGTACTCTACAGTCTCTGGTTCGTTCTTGTGAATTTCCAAGAGAAGATAGTCGGACAAAGCGTGACCCTGGGAAAACTATACTGTTAATATTTAAAAATGGCGCCTTAAGTGTACTAATTTTAAAGGCACGATAAACAACAATCAACCAACCCACCAATCTGCCTCTCTCTCTCTCTGTGTCTCTCTCTTTCTCTCTCTCTCTCTCTTTCTCTCTCTCTCTCTCTCTCTCTCTCTCTTTCTCTCTCTCTCTCTTTCTTTGTCTGTCTCTGTCTCTCTCTCTCTCTTTCTCTCTCTCTCTTCTCTCTCTCTCTCTCTCTCTCTCTCTCTCTCTCTCTCTCTCTCTCTCTCTCTCTGTGCGTGTGGGTGTCCATATCTGTCGCTATGTATGTGTGTTTTTACACCCCCGGTATAGGGGTGTGTATAGGATTCGGTCGATGTGTTTGTTTGTTTGTGTGTTTGTGTTCGCATATAGATCTCAAGAATGAACGGACCGATCGTCACCAAACTTGGTGAACAGGTTCTATACATTCCTGAGACGGTCCTTACAAAATTTGGGACCAGTCAAACACACGGTTAGGGAGTTATTGGTGGATTAAGATTCTACAAGGACTTATAGAGGGACATATTAATGGTCAAAGGGAAATAACCTTCTCAGTTGGTGGCAGCGAGAATGGTAAGGACGGGGGTGTTTTTCCTACCTCGGAGGAATTTCTTGTTGTTTCTGTGTCTGTCTGTTTATTTGTCTGTCTGTCTCTCCGTCGGACTGGAATTCTCATTGGCGGTGGCAGTTAAGAGAAAAGAGGGAAGCATTTATATTCAGCCTTGATTGCTCAATGCAAATTTACGTACACGAATAATAAAACTGCGGAATAATTCTCAAGGGCCTTCACATCCTGGTACACTTGTACTGCGTTACAAACGGAATATTGATGTAGGTTTAGTTGTTTTTCCACTCGCCAACCGTAAGAAGACATTTCGCCTTTGTTTGATCCTGTTATTGAAGCATGTAGTTGTACAAAAGTAAAGGCACGTGTGGTGATATGAAACCAGGAATCAAAGATGAATTATAAGACAGAAAAGGAAAGAGAGAATGCTTTCTGTCGTACAGGCTAAATATTTCGCCTCTTAAGGACAAGGGAAGGGTTATATGATTCGAGTTTTACGCCCTCACGGCTTTTGACGAGATACACAAGTGTCTGCGTGTTTAGGTGGTATCAGCCATCTGCACTTATGGAAGAATGACCAAGATCTTTTACGTGCCACTGTGGTGACACGGGGTTGGGGCATGGCTTCCCTCTCTGGGTCTGCACATAAAGTTGACCCGTGTCCGTCCCGGCCCGAATTCGAACCTGCGACCTTCCGATCACAAATTCAGTGCTCTACCAACTGGCAACTGAGCTACCGGGCCCCCGAATAAGACAGACACACCGAGGCCCACTTTTAAGCTTTATGTCAAGCAAGCCTACTGTTTCGGTTAAAAACCTTCGGGACACGTTATCCCCATGTACACACACAGCACATGCAGTCAAATGAAACAAGGTATATGAAATGTAATAAAAAATACCTAGGCCCACTTTAAGGCGATGCTGCAGTAAATTAACACTTACGACAGTCACTGTTTTCAATTGCTTTGTACGTCTTTGTTTCTCGACTAGTTCTCATGGTTTTGGTACCGCTGTGTTCTGAAGACTCTGCACTTTCCATTGATAAAATGTTCACTGTATATAAATGGCTCAAACAAGTGATAAATGAATGGAGTAATTCATTTTTTTCCCGATTGAGGTACCTACTGTGACTATAACTGGAACCTCGCAGTGAGGGGGACATCACTGCAACAGTTGGACTATGTCCTTTTGTACCCGTGTACGTATGTTTGGTTTTGATTATCTGTCAGAGGAAGACTTTTTTGGGAAATATGAAATGCAAATGGCGGCCATAACTAATATTTTGCTGATCTACTTCCTCTAGCAGATAAACAAAACTACACATATATGTACACAGGTACATAAGGACGCAGACCAACTATTACGGTGATACCCTCCTCTCTGCTAGGTTCCAATTAGTCACAGTATGTAAAAGCTATTGGTGGCATTTTAACCCACAACAAGAATCCGTCAGGGTGTTGAGTTTGGGTATGTGACCAAGTGAAGCCCAACCAGATCTGAGATGGTGAGCCGATCTGTTTTCACGAGAAGGAGTGCGCTGGAAAGTATCCTTAGCGGATTATGACTTTATTCAGTTATTCTGCAGAAAAACAGAAATGCTGGAGAAAAACTGTTTGTTTCTGCAGCATTTCTGCATGATGTCATCTTTCGCGAGAGCAACGTTTTTTCTGCAGTAAAACAGTTTTACTGCAGTAAAATTGAAATCAAGAATGCTGCAGTAAAACGGTGATGTTGTTTTACTGGAGAAAAACAGTTTACACTTTTTCTTCAGCATTTTGGCATTATTCAGTTATTCTGCAGAAAAACAGAAATGCTGGAAAAAAAACCTGTCTTTTCTGCAGCATTTCTGCATAATGTCATCTTTCGCCGAAACAACGGGTTTTTCTGGAGCAAAACATTTTACTGCAGTAAAATTGAAATCAAGAATGCTGCAGTAAAACGGTGCTGTTGTTTTACTGCAGAAAACCTGTTTACACTTTTTCTGCAGCATTTTGTACTGGCTCATTATAATGTTGGAGCACGCGAGCCCCCCTCTGTCGAGAGATGGACTCATCCAGAATTACCAATAGTTAAAAACTATTATACTATCCCAGGGGGCGACGAATACAAACGCTACTTTACAAGGTCGTTCGTTTTTCTCCAGAAAAACTGTCACAGACTATTCTGAAGAAAAAGTTAATCGCAATAATGCTGCAGAAAACCAAGTAAACATTATGCTTCAGAAAAACTGTTTTACTGCAGTAAAAAACGTTGCTTTGGCGAAAGATGACATTATGCAGAAATGCTGCAGAAAAGACAGTTTTTCTCCAGCATTTCGGGTTTTCTCCAGAATAACTGAATAATGTCATAATCCGCCAAGAGCCAGTACAAAATGCTGCAGAAAAAAAATGTAAACAGGTTTTCTGCAGTAAAACAACAGCACCGTTTTACTGCAGCATTCTTGATTTCAATTTTACTGCAGTAAAATGTTTTGCTGCAGAAAAAAGCGCTGCTTCGGCGAAAGATGACATTATGCAGAAATGCTGCAGAAAAGAACGGCTTTTCTCCAGCATTTGTCTTTCTGCAGAATAACTGAATAAAGTCATAAAGTCCGCTAAGGATATGAAAGTACATAACACATACACACAAACAAGAAAATACCGACGCTTATTCTAAAGGGTATTGCCAAGTTAGACAGCAAATGGACACAGTTCACAAACTCTACACACATGTACTTCTTGCCACCTGACTTCCCCCATGGAGGTTGTTATGTTATATGAAGTCTTATATCGCGCGCGTATCTCCAGACTCGGACTCAAGGCGCAGGGATCTATTTATGCCGTGTGAGATGGAATTTTTTACACAATACATCACGCATTCACATCGACCAGCAGATCGCAGCCATTTCGGCGCATATCCTACTTTTCACGGCCTATTATTCCAAGTCACACGGGTATTTTGGTGGACATTTTTCATCTATGCCTGTACAATTTTGCCAGGAAAGACCCTTTTGTCAATCGTGGGATCTTTAACGTGCACACCCCAATGTAGTGTACACGAAGGGACCTCGGTTTTTTGTCTCATCCGAAAGACTAGCACTTGAACCCACCACCTAGGTTAGGAAAGGGGGGAGAAAATTGCTAACGCCCTGACCCAGGGTCGAACTCGCAACATCTCGCTTCCGAGCGCAAGTGCGTCACCACTCGGCCACCCAGTCCTTAGGTTGTTGTCCTTACCCTTATAACCTTATGACGTACACATTCTCTTGCTTCTTCTTGAGTTTGCGTCGGTTTCTTTACAGTGCTTTCTATAGCTTTACTGCTTTGATTTGGACGGCTTTCAGAAAAGACTCTGAATGGCCCACGAAAGGCTAAGAGGACAAATTAAACAGGGGCATACAAATCCGTGTGTATGTGCCGGGAAACGGGAGAAATGTACATGAAAGCTTAGGCCGTTGTTTGTTTTTACAGTTGGTCGTGGATCATGGCTTCTCAGTGAGACGTGAAGGACGGTTGAATAATGAAATGTCGATATGCAGAAGTACCGTAGCAGCTCACGCGGTGATTCTCGAAGTGAAATATATATGTTACCCTAAATTATGTTATGCATTTTTCGGTTAACAATCTATCATACAATCCGGGAAAATGTCAGCAAAAAAAGAAACGAGCCTATGGACATCCATAGGCAACAATAACATATGCCAACGCAGAGGGATAAAAACAGACACCAAACTATGCAAAGACGGAATGAGAAACAGGTCAACATGCAGTAGCTAGCCCTCGCTTCTTTTTGCCTCTTTGGGAGCGTATCAAGTCCAACTCGGTTCGCCTTACCTTACAGGGTCTGATACATTTTTTTGCGAGTACAAATACCAGGCGGTGTAAACTGCAGACACGGACGCACATACACAAGCACGCACGCACACGCACACTCACACACACACTCACACACACAAACGCACGCACGCACGCACGCACGCACGCACGCACACACTCTTGTATACATGCATTACATTAAACTTGAAAGCAAACACACCTTTCCTACATCATTGTTGTACATAATCAAACATAGCCAGAGTAAAGGGGCAAAAGGGCAATCACAACCACCCTAATATAGGGCCATACGCAAAAAACAAACATGCATGGATCGAAAACGGCTTGAAGACAGCGGTTAACCTGGTTCCTGTTATGTGTGTTTGTTTGTTTGTTTTGCTTAACGCCCAGCCGACCACGAAGGGCCATATCAGGGCGGTGCTGCTTTGACATATAACGTGCGCCACACATAAGACAGAAGTCGCAGCACAGGCTTCATGTCTCACCCAGTCACATTATTCTGACACCGGACCAACCAGTCCTAGCACTAACCCCATAATGCCAGACGCCAGGCGGAGCAGTCACTAGATTGCCAATTTTGAAGTCTTAGGTATGACCCGGCCGGGGTTCGAACCCACGACCTCCCTATCACGGGGCGGACGCCTTACCACTAGGCCAACCGTGCCGGTGTGCTATGTGTGCGAGTAAGTGTTCAGCTTCAAGGTTTGAAAGCATTCATTAGCCAGACATCCGGTGTTGGCTTGCAGAGAAAGCTTTAGGGCACTAATAGCTTATAGTACATGTACTACTGCCCAGCTCGTTAAAGACAAAGACATTGCAGTCTTAGGCCAAACACAAATATATGTTGGTTAAGGGACTGGGTGGCTGAGTGGTAACGCACTTGCGCTCGGAATCGAGAGGTTGCGTGTTCGACCCTGGGTCAGGCCGCTATTTTCTCCCCCCTTTCCTAACCTAGGTGGTGGGTTCAAGTGCTAGTCTTTCGGATGAGACGAAAAACCGAGGTCCCTTCGTGTACACTACATTGGGGTGTGCACGTTAAAGATCCCACGATTGACAAAAGGGTCTTTCCTGGCAAAATTGTATAGGCGTAGATAAAAATGTCCACCAAAATACCCGTGTGACCTGGAATAATAGGCCGTGAAAGGTGGATGCAGCGCCTAAAGGCAGTCGATCTACTGGCCGATGTGAATGCGTGATATATTGTGTAAAAAATTCCATCTCACACGGCATTAATAGGTAACATGCGCCTTGAGTCGCCTTGTGTGGTGAGATACGTGCGCGATATAAATCCTCGTAAATAAAAATTAAAAAAACGTGACCAAAAAAGATAGGGTCGGTAGGTCGGCTCTTTTATTATTTTTTAAATTATTTTTTCTTCAAAGTTTGTCGATTTTAAAGGAGGTGACTTCCCTTAGTCTCGGTATGGTTCGCAACATGTGCCAAACATGTTTTTTTGTGTGTGGAGAAATTAATGAAATGTTTTGGGGATGGCGGGAAAGAATAGGGTCGGTCGGGTTACCCTAAACCAACATATTTTTTTTTTGCCTTAGATATGGCTAGACGACATTTGAAGGAAAAAGAAGAACAAGAACAAGGAGAACAAGAACAAGAACAAGGAGAACAAGAACAAGAAGAACAAAAACAAGAAGAACAAGAACAAGAATAAGAAGAGCAAGAAGATCAAGAACAAGAAGATCAAGAACAAGAAGAACAAGAACAAAAAAAGCCAAGCCTACCACTACATGTACCACGCTTCATCAATGCCCGTGAGAGCACTGAGTTGGTTATGAAGAACTTCACGATAGAAGGACACAGACGATTTGTCTGAAGTCCTTGACGTAGGCTATGTTTTGCACTGACGTGAAATCTGTTTCAGCCGGACGTGTTTTTACGAAGGATTGAATTTCGAAGAAAGACACTGGTGTTTGACACCGCCAATAACTCTTGAAGGAGACTAACGTGAATAACATTACCAGGAACATACTGTTCTTAGCTTTCCCGAAGTGGCTTTAAATCAGTCAAACGCTCGAGTTCAACAATGTCTTGCACAGTATAACATATACACCTGGATTTACAAGAAACACTTTCTTTGTTGTGTGTGTGTGTGTGGCAGGAAAGGGGGGGGGGTGCAGGTAGCTGTTAATGGTCAAAAGCTAAAGGCAATGTTTTTAATTTTTAACTATACCCCTTAAGGAGTATGAAAGTAAAAGAGTAGATCGTCCAAACAGAGCGAAGAACATGTCACTCTCGTCTATATACATTCATGAGAATTTTCTACCCATGCATTCTTGTTACTGAACCATGGCTCATGGCATTCAATACCAGTCCTATTCACGCAGGATAAGCCACATACATAAAAGCGAAAGCTATTTATAGGGAACCCTTTAAGTACTATTGTATGCTTTATGCCCGTCTGTGGATTTTGTGTGTGTAAACGTTTAATTAAAAAACTCGTGTAAACCTGGTATCACACAGCAAGGCATGGAGTAATCTCTATTTCTCCCTTCCTTTGCTTTTGCATTATATTGTACCTATATCTCCTTTTATATATATGTTTTACATTTTGGAAAGTTATTGTTCCCTCTGGGGGGGAGGGGGGGGACCGGTCGAATGACATTATCTCGTAGAAAGAAAGCACAACACGGAGGATTGACACCCTGAAGTGTGCTAGAGGTTTCCAATTCTGACAAAAGAAACATTCAGATTTCAGTCAATAATCGTTCTGTGAAGAACTCTTTTGCGATGCCATTGAAAAACGATTACAGTTCAGAGTGTGTGCCTCCTTTATAACCTGTTCAGGTGCGCCAATGCTCTCATCGTGGTCTATTGTCCGCATTTGTACACATCAGTAATCGTGTCCTTTTCAAAGTATAAGAGAATTCAAATTGAAAGAAAAATCTTCTCGTCCTTTTTATATTTAGTCAAGTTTTGACTAAATATTTTAACATCGAGGGGGAATCGAAATGAGGGTCGTGGTGTATGTGCGTGTGTCTGTCTGTCTGTCTGTCTGTCTGTGTGTGTGTGTAGAGCGATTCAGACTAAACTACTGGACCGATCTTTATGAAATTTGACATGAGAGTTCCTGGGTATGAAATCCCCGAACGTTTTTTTCATGTTTTTTTGATAAATGTCTTTGATGACGTCATATCCGGCTTTTCGTGAAAGTTGAGGCGGCACTGTCACGCCCTCATTTTTCAACCAAATTGGTTGAAATTTTGGTCAAGTAATCTTCGACGAAGCCCGGACTTCGGTATTGCATTTCAGCTTGGTGGTTTAAAAATTAATTAATGACTTTGGTCATTAAAAATCTGAAAATTGTAAAAAAAAATAAAAATTTATAAAACGATCCAAAGTTACGTTTATCTTATTCTCCATCATTTGCTGATTCCAAAAACATATAAATATGTTATATTTGGATTAAAATCAAGCTCTGAAAATTAAATATATAAAAATTATTATCAAAAATTTTGTTTCGAAATCAATTTAAAAACACTTTCATCTTATTCCTTGTCGGTTCCTGATTCCAAAAACATATAGATATGATATGTTTGGATTAAAAACACGCTCAGAAAGTTAAAACGAAGAGAGCTACAGAAAAGCGTGCTATCCTTCTCAGCGCAACGAATACCCCGCTCTTCTTGTCAATTCCACGGGCACTGCCTTTGCCACGGGCGGTGGAGTGACGATGCTACGAGTATACGGTCTTGCTGCGTTGCGTTGCGTTCAGTTTCTTTCTGTGAGTTCGACAGCTACTTGACTAAATATTGTATTTTCGCCTTACGCGACTTGTTGTTGCTTGCTTGCGTGAAGAAATGTATTCCACCTCTACTTTACACCCACAAGCGCGTGCACCCACGCACACACACACACACACACACACACACACACACACACTGACACACACACACACACACACTCTAACATTCGTTTGTGTCCCATACATCTTCGAGTACTACACTGACTCGTTTGAGTGAATGCCAGGTCAAAACTCGTCTTTTCAAAACAAAACTAGTACTGTTAAGAATGCACTGACTCTTTGACTTTCGAAAGCGTCCCATAAAATGTACTCACGTCTGCTTAATACATGACATTGCATACTACGTATAACCCCAAACATCGTGTAACAAATCCAGTTCCTACTTCAGTTACTTTGGTATTTTGTATGTGGTGTAGATCTTATTGTCCTTGGGGAATTTTCTGAAGTAAACTCGGACTGCTATCTTTTGGGATAGGGTATAGCGACAGAATTGCGCTACCCAAGTTACAAGACGGCATGTGAAATTCTAGACAGGTATTTGTATTTCACAACCTGTCTGCGTTTACCATAAACATGATTTTTCATCTTTTTTGGTTGGTGAGAACCGCGCATTGCCATCATAGTCCAGTGGTAGAGGTATCATTTCCCCAGTTATTTGCTATAATGTTAGATAGCAACTAGGGGCTGTTTGAAATCACGACAGACATTGAACCAACGCCTGTCACGTTATAGTTATGGAAGCGGGCATACAAACAGCCACTATGATAGTCTATGTTTTTGACCGAAGAGCTAAGCTACGATTTACTTTAAATCATAAATAAGCGCAGTTTTGTTTAGTTCCAGTGCACGCGTTGAACAAAATACTGAATACAGAAGAGTGTATTGCCAAAGGTTGGGAATTTGCCTTGACATTGCGGTGAAACGTTCACTTAAGCCTAGCACACCCAACACCCGCATCTATAAAACGAATCAACGAAGTCAATCACAATACAAAACAATAACATAATCACTCTATCATTTCCTCTACTACCATGTGCCGCGTACATGATCATGCTCACCGCCATGTTGTTCTTTCAGACTTGTTCAGGCCTTTTCTGGCATGAGATAAGAGCCTAATTTCACTTGGACACATACCGACTATGAATTACGCGGCTGCATTACATGCAGAATGGGAATCCATTGATGACGTAATTTGTCAGAATGACATAGGTAGGGGAAAGGCTCCTAATATGGACCGGCTCCTAATATGGACCACCTCCGGTTCTGACAAACTAACGGCGCTCAAAACAATTTCATTCGCTTTATTCACCCTCTTTGGATAAGTTGCACATGTCCAAACAGTTGCAGAAACACAAACCTCAAAACCGTTAGGCTTTTTCGCTTTTTTTTACTTTTGGCAGCGTTCACTCTAAATTTGCCGCCTAAAACGGACTCGTTTCTGTCCACAGCCAAAGCTTTTATCACACAAAAATGGCTATACATGACAGCTAAGACCGTATTTGTTTACATTTTAGCAGTGTGTACCCCGGGTTTCTACTGCAAACAAAAAATAATAGCAAAACCTCAAAGTATGTGTGAGTCCCCTAATATGGACCACCTTCAACAAATCGAAGAAAATAAAAGCTAAAGGCAATTTTGATTAATTCATTAAGAAGGTTGCTGAAAATAACCTATAACTAGCCCTCGAGATTTCAAAAAAATATAACAAATAGTATTTTTTGGTGGAAGTTGATAATTTCACTTATTTTCACTCTGTTTTTGATAAGCTTCTTCAGTTTCCTGGTGTGCTTCAAATAATGCTCTCATCAACCCGAAACAGCTAAATCTAAAGCATAATTATTTGAATTTGTCTGACTTGCACACTAAGTTGTATCATGTTATTTTGAAGTATAGGGGGCTTTTTACAGTCATTCGTGAAGGCCGCTTCACTGGTCCATATTGGGCGCCCAGGCTCCTAATATGGACCCTTTGTGATTGTTTGTGTATTTAATTTTTGCTGAATGTCTATCAAAGCTATTTCACTCTAATTAGGCCCAACTGTTAAACTAAGAGAGAAGGACTACAAACCACAAAATGAAACTTCTTCGCAAGAAAACAAGCTAGTTATCAGCAATAAACAAAAAGTGGTCCATATTAGGGGCCCTTCCCCTATCACCTACGCAATAAATCCAACCAAAAAGTCCCATTAGACACACCAAACAGCCATTCTGTTGATTTTTGGTATGTGTTTCTTGAAGGATGCTCGTCAGGGGCGGATCCAGGGGGGGTTTCCGGACCTACCTAGGATCCGGTCTTTATCTTTTGAGTGACGGTTTTGGAAAGTATAGTTGGGTAATTTGTGGGCTCAGGTTGCACCAGAACGATCAATTGTCCTTGCTTTGATCCAAATATGTCTAGTAAAATTACTTTTTGGAAGGTGTATCAAGGGAAGTTTCTTGGCTCAGAGTGCATCAGATTGCTCCATTTTCCATGTTTTTATCAACATTTTTGACATTTTTCTCGCGCCCTCAACTAAACGCTTCGCGTCGTCGAATTGTCCCTATAAAAGAAATTTGGAACCCCCCCCCCCTCCCCCCCTCCTAAAAATGAAGTGATCCGCCCCTGCTCTTATCCCGTGTCAAGTAAAGTCCTGAACAGACCTGCTGTGATGAACATGATCGCTTACACGAGAAAGAATGCATCCTTTGATAAAAAAAGGGGGGGGTCTGGAACTGTTGAAACATTACTTTTACCTTTCACCAATGCCGGTAGTGAAAGTTCAGGTACACGTCTTAGTTTGAATCACCCAGAACAGGCTGGGGTACAACGACACCCGAGTCAGCCTGTCTGTCTTTGGAGGACGTCGACAAAGAAAGATGACAGCTCCATAATAATGAGCAGCGTGGGATCGCAAAACAAGGAATGGAAGAGGCAACCTGAGCATTGAAGCAAAGGCATGTTCGACCCATTATCTTGTCTCATCAAAAGAAAAATATGTGGGGAGTGGAAGCTGACGAAATAATCTGAAGAATTGGTCATGAATTCATCTCGAATGACAATAAAGTCAGGTAAAAAAAATAAAAATAAAAAAAAAAGGGGGGGGGGGGTCAACTGGATTTCAGTATGCCTTTGTTCATTCGCGTGTTTGTTTTGTATTATGCTTTGCACAAAAAGAGAGTTGAGAGAGAGAGAGAGAGAGAGAGAGAGAGAGAGAGAGAGAGAGAGAGAGAGAGAGAGAGAGAGAGAAAGGGGCGGAGATATATAGATGAACGCTTTAAAAATAAAAAAAGTGACGAAACATTGTCAGGTGTCCGTGCTTTGATGAGTTGTGCCGCACTCAGTTGATCACATCAGTAGTGCGTTCAACTGTATCCTCTCGATTTCGAGAGATAGCCTACCCTCCGACCCACTTGTGCCCGGACATTTGCGAGGTCATCAAGGCAGTTGAGAAATGGGAACTCGAAGAACAGGACCGGTGCAACACGAAATTTTTACTCCACGAAAAATTTACTCCGGAGTAAAAATTCTTACTCCGAGTAGACCTTCCGTACGAGAAAAGAACTCCCCATGGCCCAAGGAACGAAAAAAATTACTCCCTCCACGAAATTTGTACTCCCCATTTTTTTACTTCCAGTAAAAATCTCGTACGCGAAAATGGGATGCGGGCGAAGGGGTAATGCCAATATGTGATAATAATAATAATAATAATAAATAACTTTTCTATAGCGCGAGTCCCATCAATTGGCTCCAGGCGCTTTACAAATTCATTATAGAATAAACTAGCACAAATCAACAAGCATACAAAGCATACATTTAACTGAGACATAACACCAAGAACCCAAGCACTAAGCAAAACTTAGCGTACAATGTTAAAAGTACACACACACACACACACACACACACACACACACACACACACGCACGCACGCGCACACACAAAGATACCATTGACAAAGAAACCATCTCTCGCGAGATCTCGCGCAAACGAATGTCGCGCTACCCTCCCTCCACCCCTTCCACCACCAAGACTAACAGGGGACAAGAGAGTAAAAATTTCGTACACCTGGCATGGGATGAATTAAGTTACATTGCTCGTGTTTGGGTGAAGTAATCTGATTTATTCGTTATTTGTTCGTCAGGGGAGTAACATTTTTGTACGAAATGTTTACTCGGAACTCACCTGTCGTGGGAAGTAATTTTTTCGTGTAATGGGGGAGTACTTTTTTTCGTAAATGGAGTAACATTTTTGTACGAAATTTTTACTCCGGAGTAAAAAAAATCTCGTGGGAATAATTTTCTCGTGTTACACCGGTGAGCCTTGAAGTGTTCAGCACAGACGGTCACCTCTAAATTCACTGGTCGAGGCCTGAGAAACTTCGCAGTGTGATAGTCTTTTGACCATCACGGCTGAGGTGCACGAACCAAAAGTGTGTGCCACCCAAACGGGAGAGAACAAACCGCGGGCTCTGATTCGTTGAAATCACAACACATCTCAGTTTCAACCAATCCAACACTGCGGGTGGCTCCCGTTTGGGTGATAACTTTCTCGTGCATCTCAGCCCTGGGCAGATGTCTCCAACAAGCTGAGGGAGGTGGGCGTGTTTGGGGTGGGGGTGGGGGAGGGATGGGAGACAAGTTCAAGTTCAAGTTTTATTAGTCCATAACCCATGGGGGCATTTTGAACAACAAATACAATCAATACAATCATGATATATGCTAATATAGTAAATAAATGGAGGGAAATTATTTTTAATTTTTTTTATGAAAAGCTGTTACAATTTCTATTAATAAAGTCCAAAATATTCTTTAACAATTTCTTTTTCTTAGTAGCAAACAACTTTTTAAATGTAAGTGCATTAGGTTTTTTCCAATAGTAAGGTGGTAACAACTCAGCTCTTTTTTCTTTGAAAAAAATCACAGACAAATAAATAATGAAATTCATCACCTATGTGAAAAAAAACCACACAAAAACCTGCGCTTAGAACTGTACCCACGGAATACGCGCGATATAAGCCTCATATTGATTGATTGATTGATTGAGTGATACACATTTGGTGCTATGATGACCAGTCTGAGAAGTCGTGTGGTCACAATTCATGTCCAAAATACACAGTCATGTAGTTTCTTATACTGGGGACAAAAATAGATATTAGTCAGTCAAGTCAAGCTGGGTGGGTAATGGACTGTGAAATGGGTGTAGGGTAGTAATGGTTGTGAGGTGGGTTAGTTCTCAAAACGAAGAGGTAATGGGTTGGAACGAAAGCGGCGGCCGAAGTTAGAACCACTAAGACAGACGCTCAGTCGGACCATTCTTCTTCTTCTGCGTTCGTGGGCTGAAACTCCCACGTACACTCGTGTTTTTTGCACGAGTGGAATTTTACGTGTATGACCGTTTTTTACCCCGCCATTTAGGCAGCCATACGCCGTTTTCGGAGGAAGCATGCTGGGTATTTTCGTGTTTCTATAACCCACCGAACTCTGACATGGATTACAGGATCTTTTTCGTGCGCACTTGGTCTTGTGCTTGCGTGTACACACGGGGGTGTTCGGACACCGAGGAGAGTCTGCACACAAAGTTGACTCTGAGAAATAAATCTCTCGCCGAACGTGGGGACGAACTCACGATGACAGCGGCCAACTGGATACAAATCCAGCGCGCTACCGACTGAGCTACATCCCCGCCCAGTCGGACCATTGAAACTCGTGTTATGGAGAACAGCTGGACACGGGTCAATCTCACACGCCTAGAGGGGTATGGTTGACGAGTCCCACGACACGAAAGAAGGACCACCGCTGCCTCTAACAAGGCTTTCAATTTTCACCTATCACTGATGATCAACTCAACAGAAGCTCCGAGGGAGATGTAATCTGTATTCACACCTAGCGTTGAGGAAAACTCAACCTGCGGTGTTTAATGGTTGTAAATGATATATACAGCTAAAGACTGAGAGCAAACCAGGAACAAGAATGATGTACTGTACATATACACGGGAGTGCAAACTGCTAAAGATGTGCGTATTGCATTGTATACACGCACACTTATGCTCAGAGAGAGGGAGAGGTGTAAGAAGGGTGCTGGTGGCGGGGGGGGGGGGGGGGGGGGGGGGGGAGAGAGAGAGAGAGAGAGAGATAGATAGAGATATATATATATATATATATAGAGAGAGAGAGAGAGAGAGAGAGAGAGAGAGCGAGAGAGAGAGAGAGAGAGAGAGAGAGAGAGAGGTAGAGAGAGAGGGAGAGAGAGAGAGTGAGGGATAGACGCAAAGAGAGAGCGAGAGAGAGAGAGAGACAGACAGACAGACAAGACAGAAAGACAGAGAGGCAACTGCACTGAACTTCCTATAACTATGCTCTCAAACACATACACATTCATACAGGGGTGCGACCCTACACATATTTACACAGGCTCTTTTACATGAAACTTAGAATGTATATCCTTCAAAGTACGGGGTGTGGACTTATGTATGTATGCCTTAGCAAACGCCCAGACATGCATGCATACATCAGTATATACCTCCAAAATGCGTCATGTGCACGCTTACTCGACACTTGATATATTCCTCCACCCCTGCCCTCCCCTCCACCCGGTGTCATTGAAAACTGCCACTCCCACCTACAACCACCCCACGCTCGACTCAGCTCAATCTACTTTTCTCTTGTGCGCACAAAGCCGACTCAATGATTCGGGTAGATGAAAAACAAGACACAAAAGAGTAGCAATTAATTGAGAGAGAGTATATTTAAGTTTACGCAAAAGAAAAATAACCTGAAACAATTCGCATAAGGCGAAAATACAACATTTAGTCAATCTCAGTCGAACTCACAGAATGAAACTGAACGCAAAGCATTTTTTCCGCAAGACCGTACACTCGTAGCATCGTCTGTCCACCGCTCGTGGCAAAGGCAGTGAAATTAACAATACAGAAAAGCGCGGTAGCGGTTGCGCTGAGGAGGATAGCCCGCTTTTCTACATCTCTATTCTTTTTAACTCTCTGAACGTGTTTTTAATCCAAACATATCATATCTATATGTTTTTTGAATCAGGAACGGACACGAAATAAGATGAAATTGTTTTTAAATCGATTTCGGAAAATTAATTTTAATCATAATTTTCATATTTTTAATTTTCAGAGCTTGTTTTTAATCCGAATATAACATAATTATATGTTTTTGGAATCAGAAAATGATGAAGAATACGATAAACGTAATTTTGGATGGTTTTATAAAAAAACAATTTTAATTACAATTTTCAGATTTTTAATGACCAAAGTCATTAATTAATGTTTAAGCCTTCAAGCTGAAAATTAATGCAATACCAAAGTCCGGCCTTCGTCGAAGATTTCTTGGCCAAAATTGCAATCAATTTGATAGAAAAATGAGGGTGTGACAGTGCCACCTCAACTTTTACAAAATGCCGGATATGACGTCATCAAAGACATTTATCGAAAAAACGAAAACAAAATCTGGGGATATCATACCCAGGAACTCTCATGAAAAATGTCATACAGATCGGTCCAGTAGTTTACTCTGAATCGCTCTACACACACACACACACACACACACACACACACACACACACACACACACACACTCACACACACACACACGCACACACACACACATACACCACGACCCTCGTCTCGATTCCCCCCTCTATGTTAAAACATTTAGTCAAAATTTGACTAAATGTAAAAAGCAGGAAAACAAAATAACTGATTGAAGAACAAGCTAACGAGATAACGAGCGAACAAACGAACGAACACATTGGGGTGTGCACGTTAAAGATCCCACGATTGACAAAAGATAACATGTCTGAGTCTTTCGCTTAAGATAAAAATGTCCACCAAATACCCGTGTGACTTGGAATAATAGGCCCTTAAAAGGTAAATATGCGCCGAAATGGCAGCGATCTACTGGCCCAAAAAATTCCATCTCACACGGCATTCTGTAAAGGGCCTAGAGCCATAGGGTTAGGCACTTAAAAATATCCAGTTATTATTATTATTACGAACGAACGAACAAACAATAACACAACCGATCTATGAGAAAAAGATCCAAATCAAATCATCAAATTCATTCGATAGCAAAAAAGGAAACCGGATGATCAAGTTGTGGAACAAGACAAAGACACGAACATTCTCACGAACAAACTACATGACATTCATTGTGTACAAGGAAGTTTGACTAACCCTCCACATTATAATGCAGATTACGTCATTGTAACCGGATTATGCAGAATATGTTCGAGGTATGGGAGCAGGTTTCATCGTGTGCAAAACACATTCAAGCAAGCTGGTCAACCTTGAATTTGCTGCATACACAGTACCGCCTCTATAAATATTAGTTTTCCTGTCAAAACTACTTTTTTTTGTGAGAGAGGGAAGAACATGTGTTCGCTTGCAGCGTGTGGTGACAATGAACAAGAGGGGAATTGCATGACACATTCAAGAATGCAATCTCGAAAGATAGCACACAAACACAACAAAAAGCAACAACACAAAAACACAAAAACACAAAAGCACACACACACGCACACACACACACACTCACACACACACGCACGCGCACGCACGCGCACGCGCACGCACACATACACACATATACACACGCGCGTGCGCTCGCACAGGAAGACAAGTTAGTTAGTTGTTGCTTTTTGGGTCCAGCGGACCATTATAGGCCAAATCAGGACCCCACAGGAAGACCAAGGACGACAAGAAATTGTACGCACACTCGCGCAGGAAAACGTTAGACTCCATACTAACACAACATATTAAAGACAGAATTTATCCTTTGCGCACGAATGCGTTAAGACAATGTGCAAAAGTATAGTAGGAGTAGGAGTAGTTGGGACAGGCATGCGACCTAGACTTTTAAAACGTACCCTCGTTGTCTTAGAAACAGAGAAAGAAAACAACATACCACACAAGAGTAACAAACATAAAATGCAAGGGAAGGGTACATGTACTTAACAAACAATCAAATATAAAAACACACATATAATCAAGCAATCAACAAGTTGACCAAACAACAAATAAACAAACAGAATACTTATACATTTAACAGAAACCACTGCCTTCCGCACACACGGACACACACAGACACAAACACATAAACAAAAACACACAGACACACACATACACACACAGACAGACACACACACACATACACTTACACACAAACACACACAGACACACACACACTTACACACAAACAGACACACACACGCACCCCAAACACACACATTCACAATCAGAAACAGAAACTCACCTCATCGTCTTTCTTCTTCTTCTTTTTGTCCACAATGTTGACCAGGGAGATGTGGTAACTGTCCACTTTGGCCGAGAGCTGGTCGACAGTATCCTGCAGGTGTTCCACCTTGACCTCAAGCGATGGATCCGCCATCGTTAACGTCCACCACTACAGTACCTCCACCAAAAACACCAACAACGATACTGGTGCACACACACACACACACACACTACTGAAGAGAACACTGCGCTCACGACAAAACCCCTTTTTTAGGCAATCAACACGGTGTGACCGTCTATGTGGTGTCTCCGGTTGTGAGTGAGAGAGTGAACACAGTGTATGGGTAGGGGTAACGCCTCTGCAGTAGGAAGGAAAACCACACCTCGTCACCCGCTTTGAAAGGCTCTCTCAGTCACGGTCCTTGCTCTCCAGGTACGAGATATACCGTAGCACATGAGAGAGCGGTCTTTCAACGAGATATGTGGTCTCTTTTAAAAAAACGTATGTGTGAGTGAGCTTTTAAATTTTTGTCACAAAAGCTCGCTAATTAATAGGTTTCACAGGGGCAGGCGAGCTGGTGCATGTTTAGGCATGCGTGTCCAGGGTTGTGGTGTGAATGTGAGGTTGTACTTATACGCGCGTTTTGCGTGAGTTCAAGCAACAGTGCATACGCAAGGGCGCGCGCTCGCGCACACACACACACACACACATACACACACAAAAACACACACACACACACACACACACACACACACACACACACAAACACACACACACACACACACACACACACACACACAAACACACACATACACATTGCTATTGATATATGAAATGCTCGAATTAAAAAAATTACCCCCTCTCCTCCCCGTGCTTTATGAAGGTATGGGAAGGATTAAAGTGACATTTATGTGTCACACAACTTTCTTCGTATCCCCGTATCCCCTATTACGTCAAGCCATCTTGTTTGCCTACGGGCTGTGCCTTAAAACAAATACAGTTCATGATCGAAATGGCGCAATGAACCGTGACAGTGTCGCCCTCAACAGTCATTCTCACTTTTAAAACCGGTACGTTAGCTCTCGACTGTTATAAATGGCGGCGAAAATGACATATCATTCGACTTGTATACATCGTTATGGAAATAAATGGGAATAATGCAAGTTGTCGAGACCCATGAAAAATTGTTTTGGTTTGTTTTGTTGTTGTTTTGAAGAGTTTTTGCGAAGTGTAACGGACTTTAGAGTCGTTTGATACACAAACTCCTTTCTATATATATGCTTACGATGACAGAAACAGTACAGGGCAAATGTTTGACTGGTGTGCCATATGGACGTTTTATACATAGTTCTGCAAAGGTGACATTTTGTTCTAAAACAGCACACCCGCGAAAACATGCAATGAAAGACCCTAGGGCCAGGTGATGAATAATGTTTTACGCCCTCACGGTGGAACCATTTGGAGTACGTTCCCGTAGGGCCAGACTGGTGCCTTATTCTCATCTATTTATTTGCCTAATGACCTTCACCTCACCCCAACCAGAACCCCGTTCCACATATATGGAGCTGAACTATATCACATTGAATCCAGGAAGTCCCGTTACCTTTGAGAATCCCTTTTCAGTCGTCTTTTATAACACGACGCAGTCCCACTTTCTGAAACCCCTTTTGACCCCCCTCTCCCCTCCACACCCACCCGGGGTATTTTGGTTGGCCTCTCTCTTCTCTTTCATTTTCGTCTCAAGAGCTATCCCACTCACCCGAGAAGTAGGCTAATAGGTCTCTGTGCGCGTCTGAGTTCTTCATGCTCTGGTTCACACATTGTTGTCGCTGGCTGCGGTACTGGGGGGAAAGTACTCAAGGCAGGAGTACGGGAAGGGGAATGGGGTTATGCCGGTGGGTGACCCCGAACAAGGGAACAGTGGAACCCCCCTTTTAAGACCTCCAAAAATCTGAACAAATCTAGTCTTAAACAGGAGGAAATCTCGAAATGGGGGTAATTTTACAGAGGTTATGAACAGAAAGTCAGAGAAAACAAGGTCTTAAAAAAGGAGGGAGTCTTAAATGGGGGGTCTTCAAAGGGCGGTTTAAATGTACTAAACAGGTACAGGTACACTATAGGTTATAGTCAATTAGAATAAAAGCTGTGTCCCAAATAAAACACTACAAAGCAACAGAAAATCTCGTTATCCGGACCTTGCATGGGGTCATGCCAATACGTCCCAGTACCATTGTGTCCCAGTACCATTGCGTCCCAAAAAAATGCCGTCTCATTGCGTCCCATTAAGCAATCCCATTGGGTCCCAATACCATTGGGTCCCAGTGCCATTGCGTCCCGTACCATTGCGTCCCAACAAAATTGCGTGTCGATAGGTCCCAAGAAAATTGCATCTCGATACGTCCCATAAAGGAATCCCATTACGTCCCCGTACCATTACGTCCCAACACAATTGTTACTTGAGCAATGCTTGAACGCTGCGGTGGGCAGTGTGTGTGTGTGTGTGTGTGTGTGTGTGTGTGTGTGTGTGTGTGTGTGTGTGTGTGTTATGTACGTATACATGTAGGTGTCTGTGTCTACATTTGTGCGTGTATGGGTTTCGCTATCTGTGTGTCTCGGTGTCTAGTATGTGCTGAAGGTTCGATGACTGGACAGTCAGTCTAGCTTTTCTCAGAAACGGGTTTAAACATCGTCTACTCAGTAAATAAGCCTACAGTCATGTCATGCTCGATTACATACAGTGGAATACAAAGCGGTGTACTGTACTGTTTCGGTATTTTTCTTTGTGTCGAGCACCGCTAAAGCATATATTAATTTTACACTTCGGTTTAGGTTAGCGTGCTTCAGTTCATTTTAAAAGAAAGAACATGGTTACCTCAGAAAACCTGTAAGGAAAGCAAGGAGCGCCTCAAAACAAACAAACTGACATGCAATATCCATTACAGTTTCTGATTATATCGTGAAGGATTTTTTTTCTCCCATGAACAAGCATTTATTTATTTATTTATTTATTTTTATTTTTTTCCACTTCACCTCATTTCGACTAACCGGTACACATCTTTTTATTTTATTTTTATTTGTGAAATACTGCTATGTACCGACACAATTTTTATTACAAATCGTGTTGAACGCGTTTTGTAATAAAAATTGTGTAATCCGAACACGATTTGTAATAAATTTATTACAAAACGCACTTTTATTACAAAACGTGTCGCTACACTGCTACAGTAACATCTCAGAAATTAAATTCACTAGTATTGGGACCTAATGGTACGGGGACGCAATGGCACGTAATTGTATTGGGACGTAATGGTACTGGGACGCAATGGTACTGGGACCCAATGGTATTGGGACGCAATGGTACTGGGACGCAATGGTACTGTGACGTAATGGTACTGGGACGTAATGGTACTGGGACGTAATGGTATTGGGACGTATTGGCATGTTCCCCCTTGCATGACAATAAAACTGCCAAAGTGGTGATGTAAACAAGCGAAATTTATTGTAGGAAGATTTTTCCGAGGTGTGTGTGTGTGTGTGTGTGTGTGTGTGTGTGTGTGTGTGTGTGTGTGTGTGTGTGTGTGTTTGTGTGTGTGTATCTGTGACATGTTTGTGTGTGTGTGTGTGTGTGTGTGTATCTGTGTGAGTCTGTCTGTCTGTGTTTGTGCGTGCGCACTGGAATGCGGTGCATAATTGTGCAAACATGTCACACACACACACACACACACACACACATACACACACACACACACACACACATACACCTGTACGATATGTGCTAATAATACACACTAGTACACATAATAGCTCAACTATAAGTTTATTCTGTAATGCTATCATGCTTTATACAAAGCTGTGCACACTCAACGGAAAATTACATGAACTGTTTACACAATCCTCCTTAATAATGATAAGCTACGGTGTAAAAAAAAACGCCATTACATTATGATGACAATTAATTAAAAAATGTCTAATCAAGAAAAATTTGATAAAAATGTATGAACAACTGTGTGTGGACATGTTTTCAATCTTCGCTGAACACAATGAAGTCGTGGAAAAAAACAGACTTTTCTGACAGCTTCAGATTCCTGCAGTTCATAAACTGTGTAACAATTAGTTTATAAGCTTTGCTGAAAAATATGTCATACACAAAATTCGTAAGTTAAACCAGTTTTGATAACAGCAGCTATGCCTACCATACTATCTCAGCAGTTCAGTAACACATTTTGGGGATTAATTTAGTAGACTTTGGCTCCCAAAGTAGAATAATTCAAAGTTGACCACATGCACTAGTATAGGAATTTTCTCAAAAGCTGAGCAGTAATCATGTACCTTTGTCTACCACCCCCCCCCCACCTTGTATTTTTTAAATAATGTATGTTTAAGTTTATGCTTTTCAGTGTTGTTTTTAAATTAATGTTGTTGATCAATTTGTATAAATGATGCGTGTGTTGGTGTATATGACTGGATTGAAATGTTTCTTAACCGCAATTAATGTCATCACAAATTCCCAACCTAGGGCAATTAAAGATTCTGTATTCTGTATTCACCTTCCCTGGTATTTAATTCAAAAGACAAAGTCACATAACAACAAACCACTTTTCTCTCATGCAATGTTGATATATAAAACTGCACTACAGACGGCTGAGACTGTTACAATCGATCTGCAGTTTACCACTACTGAAGCGGATTGGGAACCATTTGGGCCTGTAGTTGCTATTCTTAAATTGTGTAATTAGAGAACCAAAGTCACATTAACTTTAACTACCTTTGTACTCACACAATGTTGATATGCATAAAGCAGCACTACACGCGGTCGAGGTGTTTTATGTCAGCAGTCGATTTTGTCAGTATCGAAGCGGACGGAGAACTATTTGGGCTTTAAGTTGTTGTTAAAAATTCAAAAGCCAAAGTCACATAATAAAAGAAACTACATTGCTTCTCACGCAATGTTGATATACATAAAGCAGCACTACACGCGGTCGAGGTGTTTTATATCGGCTATCGATTCTGTCAGTCAGTATCTTTTCTTTATTTGGTGTTTAACGTCGTTTTCAACCGTTCAAGGTTATATCGCGACAGGGGAAGGGGGGAGATGGGATAGAGCCACTTGTCAATTGTTTCTTGTTCACAAAAGCACTAATAAAAAATTTGCTCCAGGGGCTTGCAACGTAGTACAATATATAACCTTACTGGGCGAATGCAAGTTTCCAGTACAAAGGACTTAACATTTCTTACATACTGCTTGACTAAAATCTTTACAAACATTGACTATATTCTATACAAGAACCACTTAACAAGGGTAAAAGAAGAAACAGAATCCGTTAGTCGCCTCTTACGACATGCTGGGGAGCATCGGGTAAATTCTTCCCCCTAACCCGCGGGGGAAAGTCAGTATCGAAGCGGACGGAGAACTATATGGGCTTTGAGTTGTTGTTGTTCAAAATTCAAAAGCCAAAGTAACATAAAACTACCTTTCTACTCACGCAATGTTGATATACATAAAGCAGCACTACACGCGGTCGAGGTGTTTTGTATCGGCAGTCGATTCTGTCAGTCAGTATCGAAGCGGACGGAGAACTTGGGCTTTAACTTGTTGTTGTTGTTGTGTACAATTCAAAACCCAAAGTCACATACAAAAAAACGAACTTTCTACTCATGCAATGATGTTATATAAAGCTGCACTACCAATAGCCGAGGAGTTTATATCTGCAGTCGACTTTTTCACTACTGAAGCGGACGGATAACTATTAGGGCTTTTAATTCTTTCAGGGCTCCCCATAGTGCGCGTCCCTGCGTCCTATACGCACTGGAAGCCGAAATCGCGTACTAGAAATCCGTCCGTGGGGAGCCCTGTCTTTATCTATTGTTGAATTTATCTTTGATCAATGCACAACAACAGAAGTGTGGGTATAGAGGGAAGGAAGGATGGGGACGATAACGATATAAGCACACATTCAAATCACATACATTATCAGTATTCTGTTTACATGAATGTAGTGGGGAATATCACAAAGGAAACTAATGACTTCAACATATTTGCACAGACAAACTACACAAATGCAGAATGAACTTTAGCTTTTCAACCCGAATTTTTTTTTCACACGTCAGTTACGGGCTTTCAATCCCGAAGGCTGGTTCCGAGTAACTACGAACGTAATCGGAAGTTCCGATGTTTACCAAGTCAAAGAGCCGAGTCGAACACTATATCCTTGCGTCATCCAGAGATACTGTACAGTAGTGGAATGCATGAATGGAGACTACCAAGCTAGTTGGGAACTAAATCCAAAGTTCGAAACTAGGTTTAGTTGCTAACTATGGTAGTCTCCATTCATGCATTCCACTACAGATCTCTGCATCATCTTTATGCAAGCAACTTCGGAGATTTCAAAATGTTTGCTGTGTGGAACACATGTTCAACGACAACATCTAATACGGATATTTTGGATCAATTTACTTCTATTTTAAGACCTGGTTTGTTCAGAGTTCTAGAAGACTTTGGGCTGGAGTAGGGTGACTGTTGTACGTACAATGATTTAACCCACTCTAAACTCCGTAACAACTTTGTTTCAGATCTAAGTCGTTGCATTAGATCTCAAGTTTTAATTCTGTGTGGTTTGTCAGCCTACAACCTCATTACCTGACTGTATGTATATGCTTCAGGTTCAAATCTAGGACAGCGTCTGTTTTCAACCGTTTCTTGCACAGGTGTGATTTTCAAAATCGATGACTGTTAGGTTTGAATGAGACCTCATCTCGTTTGGCGTCAGTGATTGGCAAAAATCCGAAACTTGTAAACTTGTTTCACGGTGGGGAGAGGGACCATGTTAATTAAGGACTTCCTTAAAAACCGACATTTTTATTGTCATTTCGGCACATTTTTAGAAGAAAACAAATCCTAGTAATACCTTAGTGAATGCTCTACTTTTCTGGAATAGGTTTGTACGTGTCCAATATTAGGCCGTGAGGCATCATTGGCAGTATATGACTCGTGATAAATGCTATGTTATTACATGACAATGCCATGCGAATACAAACAGTACACACACAACTGTGAAAGATTCAGTGCGAAAATACAACAATAACAACACATCAACAATTTGCAAAACAACATGTCTATAGCTGCATGATGACTAGATGTACACTATAATGCCGCGGTATACAAAACAACGTTCAATGCGAGGAAACAATTAATAGTCATAACACTGCCTCCCACGGAAAATTCAAGGTACTCTATCATCCTTCCCGCTGGAACAATCGTGTTCAACAACACAGATCGGCAGATACAAGATGCAGCACTTTTGTGTCTGTGGTTGCGCCAATCAAGTAGCCCTTCACGAGCAGTTCGTTTTTATGCACAAATGACTCAACAGTTATGGTGAGATTTGGTCCGTATTAAATGTAGATTCAATAAAAACGGTCCGATTGCAGAAACTGTTCAGAAGTTTAATGTCTGCATGCTCGCAGGCCGAGGCCCTGCAATGGATGGCACATGAATTCGGCCTCAGATAAAAGTGTTATTGTTTGACCGCATGTAGTATATTACATACTGATGTACATAACACTATTTCATAGCCAAAATGTACACAAACCAACAATCAGTGTCGCCGGAATGCTCAGTACTGAATCTCTGTAGACTGGCGTCTCACCAAGGAGAAAGTCGCGCGGTCTTCAGTAACCTACTTCGCCGTCACCTACACAAAAAACGCTGCATCTTTCATCCGCCAACACTAATCTTCCTAGGCTTTCACATGGAATGAAAGCATCCTTTTACTTGGACAAGTACCAAACATCATGATCAACAGTGTTGCGGAATTCTCTGCAAACTGGGAATTTGTTGCTGGGTTAATGTAGCAGATTAATGGCATACGTGTCACTTAAAAAATTAATTCAAAACAAAAATCTCCTCCGGCTTCGCAGGAAGCAGCCAGGTTAAACTTGGTTGAAGTTTGAGTTGGTCTCATCTCTTATTCAGTACAGAGGCCTGAACAGGTCTGTGATGTTGATTGAATATGATCACTGGAGAAGGAGTGTACATTGACGGGTTGAAAAAAACAAAACAAAAAAAACACGCGCATATTTTATCACAGGTGCCATAATTATGACATTCTCCCGAAAAACTGAGTCGGGACTGACACACACAACTTCTCATCAAAAACCTCTCTAAGTGACGTCACAAAGTATTGCATCATCAGGATTCAGTTAATCCGTCATCGAGGACTTCTGACGTCAGCACAGCATTACACGAAACCTCTGGATTTGACGTCATTCAGCATCATGCCACCAGTCGCTGGTTCCAGGTCCTTGGAGAAGGGTTTGACGGGAGTATCGAAGGTGTCGTCATCCTTTTTGGGCCCGATGGACGAGAGAGAGCGGAAAAGGGAGAGAAGCAGGCCGCAGATTTCACCGATCGTGATGGCCGACAGTCCTAGCCACAGTCCCAGCTGACCGCCGATGTCGCTGATGAGACTCTCACTCTGAAATTAAATCAAATATAAAATCAGTGTGTTTGTGTGTGTGTGTGTGTGTATGTGTGTGTGTGTGTGTGTGTGTGTGCGTGCGTGAGTGTGCGTGCGTGCGTGCGTGAGTGTGCGTGCGTGCGTACGTGTGTGTGCGCGCATGCGTGCGTGCGTGTGTATGTGTGTGTGTGTGTGTGTGTGTGTGTGTGCGCGTGTGGAAACATTTGAGAAACAGGATACCATCTCGTATAGTATTTGAAATTATCACCAACAAATTTAAAGTATATGCTCATCAATGCTTTAACTAGCAATTTAGTATATGAGAGTCCCTAATGTGTAATGTTTCTTTCTTCTTTCAAGTTCAACATTGTTTTCAATCTCAGTGAAAATGAACGCACAACATTGTTGTTGTTATCGTTTCAAAGACATGCACTGACTCTACTCTACGATCAAAACAATGCCAGCAGTGTTTTGCTGACGTTTTTTTCTTTCTTTTTCACAATACTCACAAAACGATGTACAATCCTTAGACAATAGTGGCGGTAACAATGACAACTTCTGTACGTTAAAAAATAACAAGTCGCGCAAGGCAAAATTACTACATTTAGTCAAGCTGTCGAACTCACAGAATGAAACTAAACGCACTGCATTTTTTCACCAAGACATACCAGCTTCGTCAATCCCCGCGGCACTTTTCCCGTGCAACACGAAGTAAAATTGACAAGCCAGTATAGCGCAATAGCGTATTGTGGTAAGCAGGAAAGAGCGCTTTCCGAACTCCGTCAAAGATTGCATGACCACAATTTCAACAAATTTGGCTGAAAAATGAGAGCGTGACAGTGCCGCCTCAACTTTCACAAAAAGCCGGATATGACGTCATCAAATATATTTATCAAAAAAATGAAAAAAAGTCTTGGGTATCATACTCAGGAACTCTCATGTTAAGTTTCATGAAGATCGGTCCAGCAGTTTTCTCTGAATCGCTCTACACACACACACACAGACACACAGAGACATACATACATACACACATACAAACATACATACATACATACATACATACATACATGCATGTAGAGGTTACATGCCGAGTCTCAGTGATTATCAAAAATAATGGTCGAAGTTAGCGGATCATGAAAAATGCGAGCTTCAGCGAGCTTTTTCATGACCGCGAACTGAGACCATTATTTTTGATAATCACTGAGACGAGGTATGTAACCTCTTTATTCCTCCTTTCTTCAGTTATTAATAATAATAATAATAATGCAAACTTTTATAGCGCTATTCTAGAAAAATGTCTACTCTTAGCGCTTTACAATACATACATCGACCAAGCATACTATACACGCACAGGCAAAGAAACCGACCAACCATAACCAACAAACTATACATGCACAGGCAAAGAAAACGACCAAACATACAATACACGCACAGGCAAAGATAACGACCAAACATAAACAAACATACTATGACCAAACATAACCAACATACTATACGCGCGCAGGCAAAGAGAACAATCAGCACATGTGATAATTACTGACAACTAATAATGCAGGCATACAATGACAATCCAATACACAGCCTAAGCACAAGAACCACAATAGGCTTCTATATAAAAAACGTGTCAACAATACTATTTACACACACACAAACAGTGCTGACACAAAGCGCAGAAAATATATATACACGTTATTTTAGGCACTAGGTAGGGGGTGAGGTGGGGCGGGATGGGGTGGGTGGGGAGATGCTGGAGGGGAAATCACTTGCGCTGAAAGAGGTGTGTTTTGAGATTTGTCTTGAATGTAGTGAGAGAATCTGTGTGTCTGAGAGGCAGAGGTAATCTATTCCAGGTCACAGGGGCTTGATAGGCGAAGGACCTCTCGCCACATGTCTTTGTTTGCACTGTGGGGAGTCGGAAGAGTCGAGTGTCGGCGGCGGAGCGAAGCTGACGAAAGGGGGTGTAGAGATTGAGGAGTTCTGACAAGTATTCTGGGGCAGAACCAGAAACGACGGCAAAAGAAAGAGAGGAGAGTTTGTATTCGATCCTTTTAGTGATAGGCAGCCAGTGTAGAGAGTGAAGAAGGAAGAAAAGAGGAATTTTTGTGCGAAAGTTTGATCGAATCCAAATCACTCAACCAGTCTACCTGCGCTGGTGATTGAATAATGCGCGGTTGTATAGTTCAGGGAAAATCAATCAAATCTGTTAACACTTCTTGTCAGTTTCCCTGTTTTGGACTAAAATCAAGTACACAGTTATG
>NC_090245.1:81230504-81234029 GCF_037325665.1 Littorina saxatilis
ACTCACTATACTAACGCCGTCTTCTGTCATGATGCAAACATTGGTTCTGTCCGAGATGTAATACATGGCCAAGGAACAGAACGTTGCAATGAAGACGAAATGGCAAATAAATAATGACACAGACGACCTAAAAAGCAATAACCACTACTTACCAACGCCATCTTCTGTCATATTACAAATATCGTTTCTGTCCAAGGTGTAAAACATGGCTAAAGAACAGTTGCAATGTAGACGGAATGGCAAAGAAATAATGCAACAAGCAACCTACAAAGAAATAACCACTATTCACCAACGGTGTGATCAGTCAAGTTGCAAACATTGGTTGTGTCGGAGATGTAATACATGGGCCAGGAACAGTTGCAGTAGCGGTTGACGATGGTCTGGTAGCAGGACTTGAGGCACGACAGCTTGCTGTACGTGGTGTTGTAGTTCTTCGTGTACAGATCTGTTGTGCTACCCCTGTAGTCGCATGTTCCGTGCGGCGGCTCCAGCCGAATGATCTCTCTCTGCATAAACATCACATGATAAGTTGAGAAGAGAAGAGAAAAGAAGAGAAGAGAAGAGAAGAGAAGAGAAAAGAGAAGAGAGAAGAAAAGAGAAGAAAGAGAAGAAAGAGAAGAGAAGAGAAGAGAAGAGAAGAGAAGAGAAGAGAAGAGAAGAGAAGAGAAGAGAAGAGAAGAGAAGAGAAGAGAAGAGAAGAGAAGAGAAGAGAAGAGAAGAGAAGAGAAGAGAAGAGAAGAGAAGAGAAGAGAAGAGAAGAGGAGAGGAGAGAAGAGAAGACAAGAGAAGAGAAGAGGAGGGAAGAGAAGAGAAGAGAAGAGAAGAGAAGAGAAGAGAGAGAAGAGAAGAGAAGAGAAGAGAAGAGAAGAGAAGAGAAGAGAAGAGAAGAGGAGAGAAGAGAAGAGGAGAGGAGAGGAGACAAGAGAAGAGAAGAGAAGAGAAGAGAAGAGAAGAGAAGAGAAGAGAAGAGAAGAGAAGAGGAGAGAAGAGAAGGCAAGAGAAGAGGAGAGAAGAGAAGAGAAGAGAAGAGAAGAGAAGAGAAGAGAAGAGAAGAGAAGAGAAGAGAAGAGAAGAGAAGAGAAGACAAGAGAAGAGGAGAGAAGAAAAGACAAGACAAGACAAGACGAGAGAAAATGAGAGAAGAGAAGAGGAAAGATAAGATGAGAGAAGAGAAGAGAAGAGAAGAGAAGAGAAGAGAAGAGAAGAGAAGAGAAGGGGAGAGAAGAGAAGAGAAGAGAAGAGAAGAGAAGAGAAGAGAAGAGAAGAGAAGAGAAGAGAAGAGAAGAGAAGAGAAGAGGAGAGGAGAGAAGAGAAGAGAAGAGAAGAGAAGAGGAGAGAAGAGGAGAGAAGAGAAGAGAAGAGAAGAGAAGACAAGAGAAGAGAAGAGAAGAGAAGAGAAGAGGAGAGAAGAGAAGACAAGAGAAGAGGAGAGAAGAGAAGAGAAGAGAAGAGAAGAGAAGAGAAGGGGAGAGAAGAGAAGAGAAGGGGAGAGAAGGGGAGAGAAGAGAAGACAAGAGAAGAGAAGAGAAGAGAAGAGAAGAGAATAGGAGAGGAGAGGAGAGGAGAGGAGAGGAGAGGAGAGGAGAGGAGAGGAGAGAGAGGAGAGGAGAGGAGAGGAGAGGAGAGGAGAGAAGAGAAGAGAAGAGAAGAGGAGAGAAGAGAAGAGAAGAGCAGGGGAGAGAAGAGAAGAGAAAAGAAGAGAAGAGGAGAGAAGAGAAGAGAGGAGAAAAGAGAAGAGAAGAGAAAAGAAGAGAAGACAAGAGAAGAGAAGAGAAAAGAGAAGAGAGAAGAAAAGATAAGAAAAGAGAAGAGAAGAGAAGATAAGAGAAGAGAAGAGAAGAGAAGAGAAGAGAAGAGAAGAGAAGAGAAGAGAAGAGAAGACAGAGAAGAGAAGAGAAGAGAAGAGAAAAGAAGAGAAGAGAAGAGAAGAGAAGAGAAGAGAAGAGAAGAGAAGAGAAGAGAAGAGGAGAGGAGAGGAGAGGTGAGAAGAGAAGACAAGAGAAGAGAAGAGAAGAGGAGAGGAGAGGAAGAGAAGAGAAGAGAAGAGAAGAGAAGAGAAGAGAAGAGAAGAGAAGAGAAGAGAAGAGAAGAGAAGAGAAGAGAAGAGAAGAGAAGAGAAGAGAAGGGGAGAGAAGAGAAGAGAAGAGAAGAAAATAAACAATCTTTTTGAAGTTGAAATTCATTCAAATAAAGAGAAATTATCGCCGCTGTGTATTTTTTTTTTTTTTTTTTTTTAAAAGAATGCACCACGAAGACAGTGTTCGTTCAAAACAAGGGACACGCCTATTGCTAGAAAAATACGTACACTATATGTGAGAAGGTTGTAAAGAAAGTTTTACACAATGATTCGTGATCAGGGAAACTGTGTTGTGCACCCAATTCCTTTCAAAGTGTCTTGTATTCTCGATTTATAATGTTGAAAAATTGCTGAAAGTCATTGAAACAGACTAAAGTTTTTGAAAAAAGACTTTAGTGTATTTGTGGGTTTATGAACAATTCTGTATGATGCTAGATAATGACTTCCCCGATCTAACGTATGAAAGAACCCATTGTTATTCTGCGAATTAAGACATTTTTTTGGATAACAGTGGTTTCATTGTTTGTAAATCCACTTGATGAAAATTGTTGCGAAAATAAACTCGAACACCTTTTGACGTCATGAGTTTACGTACACATTTGATCGAAAAATAGATAGTGACTGAGATCGCTCAAAATGGCTCCAAAGTCGCGAGGTTGATGTGTTTCATCTGCATTTTTTGAGTCTTTTGCCCACTTTGGTGCTAATATAAGTGATCAGGAAGGTAAAAGTAACGAACGAACCACCAAGAAATTATATTTTTAACAGGGCGCACCTTTTTTTTTAAAGTCTTGATGATCCTGAATATTTTTTGCAGAAAAAATATTCAATAAGAAAAGGCTACGAATTCTTCAAAATTGCGGTGCACCTTGAGGCCGATGTCTGCTCCTAAATCGTAGGTCAGTTTTCAACACCAAAAACAACGCAAAAGACACGTTCGAACTGCCTAACTGCACAAGGTGAAAGTATTTTGTCTCCCTGTTTTTGGGACTTCCGATTTTCCGCGAGAGTGACATTTTCTTAGCTTGGTTATGTCTACTAGTCTAAAGGTATATGAAGCAGATACACCAGTTAACAGTTCCGACGTTTACATGGAACAAAGAAGGAAAGGGGAAGAGGAAGAAGTGCAAAGCGGAAGAGGAAGAAGTACAAATACACTCGCAAAAACGATCTGCGCACGTGTTCAAATCAAAGGGTAAAAAAAAGGAAAATCGCGTGTTTGTGTGCCCGATGTAATCCTTAAAACCTTTACACTCTTTCTTCGAACACTCAAAAGCAACTTCAGGGCTGGAAGGCTACAAAATTGCACTTTCTGCCGACTGAATCTACGCTTTCTCAAATTAACTGGAACAGGAAGAAGAAAATAAAACTCTTGAAAAAACGATCTGCGGATGCGCATTTTCTATAAAAAAAAGAAAATTGGAACAGGAAGAAGTAGCAACAGTGCT
>NC_090245.1:81234229-81251729 GCF_037325665.1 Littorina saxatilis
ACTTTCCCGTCCATCAGAAGGTAGTTGCTCTGCTTCAGCTTATCTATAAGATATTTCTGAAACAAACAGTATCAAAACCTTTTTTTTACTGAGAAATGAGGTACAATTAAAACAAACTTGAAAGTTACATCGAGTCAACTGACCTGACATCCTCACAAGTTTTTCGTTATGTGCGGATGTCCAACTTGAAAACTACATTTACCAAGGCAATGTAATTTCTTGTTGTCCTGTTAGGTTCCCCTTTAAATGCGGCTTCTTTTTGCTTGGGAAAAGCGAGCTGCCACACAACACAACGCTACACACATTTGTGTTCGTTTTCCTGCATGCACGTGCTCGTGTTTCAAGTCTTAAGACTTTTGTTTTGAGCTTGGATCTTTGTCGTGCGCACCCGGGGAGGTTTCGACACCACAGAGAGTCGGTATAAAGTTGACTGTAGTAAATAAATACCTCACCGCACGTGGGTTTGAACACACTTCGATAGTGACGAACTGGATTCAAAGCCAACGCGCTACCGACTGAGAAACGCGTCAGTTGTGCTTCCTGAGTGAAATATGACCATCGCATTGTTGTAAAACAAATAAAGACATATGATCACCTCGTAAACATACTGACAATATTATTCACAGACATCGCTCACTTCGCACAAATCTAGGATCTCACGCACACAAATGTACATGCAACAACACTCGCACACTACTGACACAGGGATGTCATACCTCATATTTTTCAGACGGCCAGGCAGCTGAAGACGACAACATGTCATACTCCACTTCGCTGAAAGAGAGAAAAAAGTCATTATAGATGTTACATTGTAGAAGATGGCAAACTGTAAACTTGAATATATCGACGAACGCAACTAGATGTACCTAGCACCAGACAGTTCAATTTATTTATCATGGCAAGGATTAATTATCTAATAGTTTGTGGTGTCTTACTGTTGGTGAGACGCTTTAAATGCATTTTTAAGTGGACCTGCGAAAGCTGTACAAAGTAAATGATAGTAAAGCAAATTTGCTGTGTTCTTTAGTTACAAAGAGATTGTTTTTTGAACCGCATAATGTCACAACAGTTATTGAACAAACCCTGGCCTTTTGGTGGTCAGGACAAACCCCTGTAGGTTGCTCTGTCAATTTGCGATTTATTCCGGGGTCAGCAAAGTCACATACATTTAGTAGTCTTGTCGAACTTAGTTTCGATCCGCTACAGTTCAAGCACAACTTACACATTAGATGCTACAATGTGTCCTCAGCATATTTTACGTGTATGACCGTTTTTACCCCGCCATTTAGGCAGCCATACGCCGCTTACGGAGGAGGGGATATACAAAAAGTGAGTAACTTACTTGCAGGGTTGAGGGCATAAAGCATCGCACGTTGCATACTCGTCGGGTACAGCGCTAGTCAGGCCAGCCGTGCACGTGTCTGTAAAGCAATGTTCAGAACGTTTACATGAAGGATACAACATTACACTGGCCAGTCGTACATATATCTGCAAAGCAATGTTCAGAGCGTGTACACGAAGCAGTCTATTGCTGCCACATCGTTGCTCCAATTCTTTCTCACACAAAAATACATGATCCTGGTGCTCTTTAAAAACTAAGCTTGAGCAAAACTACAACACACCTCATTCTCGTTGAAAATGAAGACGAAATGTCAAATAAATAAGGAAACAAGACGACCTATAAACCAATAACCACTACTCACTAACGCCATATTTAGTCAAGTTGCAAACATTGGTCCTGTCCGAGATACAACACCACACTAACACCATCACCACCACCCCCACCCGACCCACAAAGGGATAAACAGACGACATATAAACTAAAAATCAAGACTCACTGACGCCGTCTTCTGTCATGATGCAAACATTGGTTCTGTCCGAGATGTAATACATGGCCAAGGAACAGAACGTTGCAATGAAGACGAAATGGCAAATAAATAATGACACAGACGACCTAAAAAGCAATAACCACTACTTACCAACGCCATCTTCTGTCATATTACAAATATCGTTTCTGTCCAAGGTGTAAAACATGGCTAAAGAACAGTTGCAATGTAGACAGAATGGCAAAGAAATAATGCAACAAGCAACCTACAAAGAAATAACCACTATTCACCAACGGTGTGATCAGTCAAGTTGCAAACATTGGTTGTGTCGGAGATGTAATACATGGGCCAGGAACAGTTGCAGTAGCGGTTGACGATGGTCTGGTAGCAGGACTTGAGGCACGACAGCTTGCTGTACGTGGTGTTGTAGTTCTTCGTGTACAGATCTGTTGTGCTACCCCTGTAGTCGCATGTTCCGTGCGGCGGCTCCAGCCGAATGATCTCTCTCTGCATAAACATCACATGATAAGTTGAGAAGAGAAGAGAAGAGAAGAGAAGAGAAGAAAAGAGAAGGGGAGAGAAGAGAAGAGAAGAGAAGAGAAGAGAAGGGGAGAGAAGAGAAGAGAAGGGGAGAGAAGAGAAGAGAAGAGAAGAGAAGAGAAGAGAAGAGAAGAGAAGGGGAGAGAAGAGAAGAGAAGGGGAGAGAAGAGAAGAGAAGAGAAGGGGAGAGAAGAGAAGAGAAGAGAAGGGGAGGGGAGAGAAGAGAAGAGAAGAGAAGAGAAGAGAAGAGAAGAGAAGAGAAGGAGAGAGAAGAGAAGAGAAGGGGAGAGAAGAGAAGAGAAGAGAAGAGAAGGGGAGAGAAGAGAAGAGAAGAGAAGGGGAGAGAAGAGAAGAGAAGAGAAGAGAAGGGGAGAGAAGAGAAGAGAAGAGAAGAGAAGAGAAGAGAAGAGAAGGGGAGAGAAGAGAAGAGAAGGGGAGAGAAGAGAAGAGAATAGAAGAGAAGGGGAGAGAAGAGAAGAGAAGAGAAGAGAAGAGAAGAGAAGACAAGAGAAGAAAAGAGAAGGGGAGAGAAGAGAAGAGAAGAGAAGGGGGGAGAAGAGAAGAGAATAGAAGAGAAGAGAAGAGAAGGGGAGAGAAGAGAAGAGAAGAGAAGGGGAGAGAAGAGAAGAGAAGGGGAGAGAAGAGAAGAGAAGAGAAGAGAAGAGAAGAGAAGGGGAGAGAAGAGAAGACAAGAGAAGAGAAGAGAAGAGAAGGAGAGAGAAGAGAAGAGAAGGGGAGAGAAGAGAAGAGAAGAGAAGAGAAGGGGAGAGAAGAGAAGAGAAGGAGAGAGAAGAGAAGAGAAGGGGAGAGAAGAGACGAGAAGGGGAGAGAAGAGAAGAGAAGAGAAGGAGAGAGAAGAGAAGAGAAGGAGAGAGAAGAGAAGAGAAGGGGAGAGAAGAGAAGAGAAGAGAAGGGGAGAGAAGAGAAGAGAAGGGGAGAGAAGAGAAGAGAAGGGGAGAGAAGAGAAGAGAAGAGAAGGGGAGAGAAGAGAAGAGAAGGGGAGAGAAGAGAAGAGAAGGGGAGAGAAGAGAAGAGAAGGGGAGAGAAGAGAAGAGAAGAGAAGGGGAGAGAAGAGAAGAGAAGGGGAGAGAAGAGAAGACAAGAGAAGAGAAGAGAAGGGGAGAGAAGAGAAGAGAAGAGAAGAGAAGAGAAGGGGAGAGAAGAGAAGAGAAGGGGAGAGAAGAGAAGAGAAGAGAAGGGGAGAGAAGAGAAGAGAAGGGGAGAGAAGAGAAGAGAATAGAAGAGAAGGGGAGAGAAGAGAAGAGAAGAGAAGGGGAGAGAAGAGAAGAGAAGGGGAGAGAAGAGAAGAGAAGAGAAGGGGAGAGAAGAGAAGAGAAGAGAAGGGGAGGGGAGAGAAGAGAAGAGAAGAGAAGAGAAGGGGAGAGAAGAGAAGAGAAGGGGAGAGAAGAGAAGAGAAGGGGAGAGAAGAGAAGAGAAGAGAAGAGAAGGGGAGAGAAGAGAAGAGAAGAGAAGGGGAGAGAAGAGAAGAGAAGAGAAGAGAAGGGGAGAGAAGAGAAGAGAAGAGAAGAGAAGAGAAGAAAAGAGAAGGGGAGAGAAGAGAAGAGAAGGGGAGAGAAGAGAAGAGAATAGAAGAGAAGGGGAGAGAAGAGAAGAGAAGAGAAGAGAAGAGAAGACAAGAGAAGAAAAGAGAAGGGGAGAGAAGAGAAGAGAAGAGAAGAGAAGAGAAGAAAAGAGAAGGGGAGAGAAAAGAAGAGAAGAGAAGGGGAGAGAAGAGAAGAGAATAGAAGAGAAGGGGAGAGAAGAGAAGAGAAGAGAAGAGAAGAGAAGACAAGAGAAGAAAAGAGAAGGGGAGAGAAGAGAAGAGAAGAGAAGGGGGGAGAAGAGAAGAGAATAGAAGAGAAGAGAAGAGAAGGGGAGAGAAGAGAAGAGAAGAGAAGAGAAGAGAAATGAAGAGAAGGGGAGAGAAGAGAAGAGAAGGAGAGAGAAGAGAAGAGGAGAGAAGAGAAGAGAAGAGAAGAGAAGAGAAGAGAAGAGAAGAGAAGAGAAGAGAGAGAAGAGAAGAGAAGACAAGATGAGAGAAGAGAAGAGAAGAGAAGAGAAGGGGAGAGAAGAGAATAGAAGAGAAGAGAAGGGGAGAGAAGAGAAGAGAAGGGGAGAGAAGAGAAGAGAAGGGGAGAGAAGAGAAGAGAAGAGAAGGGGAGAGAAGAGAAGAGAAGAGAAGAAAAGAGAAGGGGAGAGAAGAGAAGAGGAGAGAAGAGAAGAGAAGAGAAGAGAAGAGAAGGGGAGAGAAGAGAAGAGAAGAGAAGAGAAAAGAAGAGAAGAGAAGGGGAGAGAAGAGAAGAGAAGAGAAGAGAAGGGGAGAGAAGAGAAGAGAAGGGGAGAGAAGAGAAGAGAAGGGGAGAGAAGAGAAGAGAAGAGAAGAGAAGGGGAGAGAAGAGAAGAGAAGAGAAGAGAAGGGGAGAGAAGAGAAGAGAATAGAAGAGAAGGGGAGAGAAGAGAAGAGAAGGGGAGAGAAGAGAAGAGAAGGGGAGAGAAGAGAAGAGAAATGAAGAGAAGGGGAGAAAAGAGAAGAGAAGAGAAGGGGAGAGAAGAGAAGAGAAGAGAAGAGAAGAGAAGAGAAGAGAAGAGAAGAGAAGAGAAGAGAAGAGAAGAGAAGGGGAGAGAAGAGAAGAGAAGAGAAGAGAAGAGAAGGGGAGAGAAGAGAAGAGAAGAGAAGAGAAGGGGAGAGAAGAGAAGAGAAGAGAAGAGAAGGGGAGAGAAGAGAAGAGAAGAGAAGAGAGGGGAGAGAAGAGAAGAGAAGAGAAGAGAAGGGGAGAGAAGAGAAGAAAAGAGAAGGGGAGAGAAGAGAAGAGAAGAGAAGGGGAGAGAAGGGGAGAGAAGAGAAGAGAAGAGAAGGGGAGAGAAGAGAAGAAAAGAGAAGAGAAGAGAAGAGAAGAGAAGAGAAGAGAAGAGAAGAGAAGAGAAGAGAAGAGAAAAGAGAAGAGAGGAGAAAAGAGAAGAGAGGAGAAAAGAGAAGAGAAGAGAAAAGAGAAGAGAGAAGAAAAGAGAAGAGAAGAGAAAAGAGAAGAGAGAAGAAAAGAGAAGAGAGAAGAAAAGAGAAGAGAGAAGAAAAGAGAAGAGAAGAGAAAAGAGAAGAGAAGAGAAAAGAGAAGAGAGAAGAAAAGAGAAGAGAGGAGAAAAGAGAAGAGAAGAGAAAAGAGAAGAGAAGAGAAGAGAAGGGGAGAGAAGAGAAGAGAAGGGGAGAGAAGAGAAGAGAAGAGAAGGGGAGAGAAGAGAAGAGAAGAGAAGAGAAGGGGAGAGAAGGGGAGAGAAGAGAAGAGTAGAGAAGAGAAGGGGAGAGAAGAGAAGAGAAGGGGAGAGAAGAGAGAAGAAAAGAGAAGAGAGGAGAAAAGAGAAGAGAGGAGAAAAGAGAAGAGAGGAGAAAAGAGAAGAGAGGAGAAAAGAGAAGAGAAGAAAAGAGAAGAGAGAAGAGAAGAGAAGGGGAGAGAAGAGAAGAGAAGAGAAGAGAAGAGAAGAGAAGGGGAGAGAAGAGAAGGGGAGAGAAGAGAAGACAAGAGAAGAGAAGAGAAGAGAAATGAAGAGAAGAGAAGGGGATAGAAGAAAAGAGAAGGAGAGAGAAGAGAAGAGAAGAGAAGGGGATGAAGAGAAGGGGAGAGAAGAGAAGAGAAGAGAAGGGGAGAGAAGAGAAGGGGAGAGAAGAGAAGAGAAGAGAAGAGAAGGGGAGAGAAGAGAAGAGAAGAGAAGAGAAGAGAAGAGAAGAAGAGAAGAGGAAAGATAAGATGAGAGAAGAGAAGAGAAGTGAAGAGAAGAGAAGAGAAGACAAGATGAGAGAAGAGAAGAGAAGAGGAAAGATAAGATGAGAGAAGAAAAGAGAAGACAAGACAAGACGAGAGAAAATGAGAGAAGAGAAGAGGAAAGATAAGATGAGAGAAGAGAAGAGAAAAGAAGAGAAAAGAAGAGAAGACAAGATGAGAGAAAAGAAGAGGAAAGATAAGATGAGAGAAGAGAAGAGAAGTGAAGAGAAGAGAAGAGAAGACAAGATGAGAGAAAATGAGAGAAGAGAAGAGGAAAGATAAGATGAGAGAAGAGAAGAAGAGAAGACAAGATGAGAGAAGAGAAGAGGAAAGATAAGATGAGAGAAGAGAAGAGAAGAGAAGAGAAGAGAAGAGAAGAGAAGAGAAGACAAGATGAGAGAAAATGAGAGAAGAGAAGAGGAAAGATAAGATGAGAGAAGAGAAGAGAAGAGAAGAGATAAGACAAGATGAGAGAAAATGAGAGAAGAGAAGAGGAAAAGAGAAGAGAAGAGAAGACAAGATGAGAGAAAATGAGAGAAGAAAAGAGGAAAGATAAGATGAGAGAAGAGAAGAAGAGAAGAGAAGAGAAGAGAAGAGAAGAGAAGAGAAGAGAAAAGAAATGAAGAGAAGAGAAGACAAGACGAGAGAAGATGAAAGAAGAGAAGAGAAGAGGAACGATAAGATGGGAGAAAAGGAGATTAGAGAAGAGAAGAAAATATGAGAGAAAATGAGAGAAGAGAAGAGGAAAGATAAGATGAGAGAAGATGAGAGAAGAAAAGAGAAATGAAGAGAACAGAAGATAGTTTGAGATGATATGAAGTGAGATGAGATGAGATGAGATGAGATGGGATGAGATGAGAAAAGAGAGGAAAACAAAAAACAAAACATGATAAGATAAGATAAGATAAGACTGATTTTATGTCTATGTTCATAAAGATTGAAAAGTGTCTTTCAGTGCCACATGGCACTTCTCACGGGGACACACATGCAGGTATAACGATTAAAATGCAGAATTATACAACAATCAAAATCAACATTTTCATAAAGATACTCAATAAGAACGAATCGGTCAAATATCTTTGTACACTGTAGATGCTCCTACACACAATCCACACAATTGCACAAGGCTTGGTACCTAAAGGTAGGTATAACCGTCTGTTTTTTTTCAAATACTTCATGCACTGATTATTTTAAATCTGCACTCTTAAACAATCTTTTTGAAGTTGAAATTCATTCAAATAAAGAGAAATTATCGCCGCTGTGTATTTTTTATTTTTTATTTTTTTAAACAGAATGCACCACGAAAACAGTGTTCGCTTAAAACAGGGGACACGCCTATTGCTAGAAAAATACGTACACTTCATGAAAGAAAGTTGTAAAGAAAGTTTCACACATTGATTCGTGATCAGGAAAACAGTTTTGTGCACCGAATTTCGTTAAAAGTGTCTAGTTTTCTCGATTTTTAATGTTGACAAATTGCTGAAAGTCATTGTATTTGTGGGTTTATGAACAATTCTGTATGATGCTAGATAATGGCTTCCCCGATCTAACGTATGAAAGAACCCATTGTTATTCAGCGAATTAAGACATTTTCTTTGTTTGTAAAACCACTTGATGAACTTTGTTGCGAAAACAAATTCGAACATCTTTGGACGTCATGAGTTTACGTAACCATTTGATCAGAAAATAGATAGTGACTGAGATCGCTCAAAATGGCTCCAAAGTAGCGAGGTTGGTGTGGTTCATCTGCATTTTGGAGTCTTTTGCACACTCTGGTGCTAATGTAAGTGACCAGGAAGGTAAAAGTAACGAACGAACCACCAAGAAATTATATTTTTAACAGGGCGCACCTTTTTTTTAAAGTCTTGATGATCCTGAATATTTTTTGCAGAAAAAATATTCAATAAGAAAAGGCTACGAATTCTTCAAAATTGCGGTGCACCTCGAGGCCGATGTCTGCTCTTTAATTGTAGGTCAGTTTTTAACACCAAAAACAACGCAAAAGACACGTTCGAACTGCCTAACTGCACAAGGTGAAAGTATTTTGTCTCCCTGTTTTTGGGACTTCCGATTTTCCGCGAGAGTGACATTTTCTTAGCTTGGTTATGTCTACTAGTCTAAAGGTATATGAAGCAGATACACCAGTTAACAGTTTCGGCGTTTACATGGAACAAAGAAGGAAAGCGGAAGAGGAAGAAGTGCAAAGCGGAAGAGGAAGAAGTACAAATACATTCGCAAAAACGATCTGCGCACGTGTTCAAATCAAAGGGGAAAAAAAAAGAAAATCGCGTGTTTGTGTGCCCGATGTAATCCTTAAAACCTTTACACTCTTTCTTCGAACACTCAAAAGCAACTTCAGGGCTGGAAGGCTACAAAATTGCACTTTCTGCCGACTGAATCTACGCTTTCTCAAATTAACTGGAACAGGAAGAAGAAAATAAAACTCTTGAAAAAACGATCTGCGGATGCGCATTTTCTATAAAAAAAAGAAAATTGGAACAGGAAGAAGTAGCAACAGTGCTCGTAAAAAAAAGATGTGCGCATGTGCGAATCTAAAATGGCCGCGGAACTGTTAATCGGTGTATTGGCTGCATTTGCCTTTAAGAGCATAAAGAGGTATTTGATGGGAGGGGGTGGGGGTGGCTTCGTCACCCCGCACTAAGAAAATGGATCCCAAATGAGGAAATTTAGGTTTAAGAAAAAAGTTTGAAAAAAAGCGACATATGGAACCAAAAACGGCAAGGCACAAGTTATCAGTTTTGACAAGCATGCAGAATATTCATCTGTCTTTCCTTTTTATGTACACAGCATAGCGCATTTGGAAAACAGTTACCTTTCGGATGCTGATGGAGGTAGAGTGTTCTGGAGGGATGGACATACCCTCATCTTCAGGAAAGGGCATCCTGCCTTTGGGGTGGATCATTACCCGTACCCCGGCCTCTGCTGCCAATGCGGGTACATACTCATCTTGCTGAATGTACATTTCCAAAGTCAGGCCTGCACAGGGAGATACGTTTCAAGAATTTGTATCGAACGATTTGGAAGATAAGCATTCTTGCAAATATGCTGATCAGATTAACCTGTTTCGTATTTGAAGAAAATATGACCAGACTGCGGCTTTTATTCTTTTGGCAACATTAAAACACACATACACACACGCGCACACACACAACAAGACTACAACCAGCTATTTTCCTCTGAACTTTTTATTTCTTTGTGTGTGTGTGTGTGTGTGTGTGTGTGTGTGTGTGTGTGTGTGTGTGTGTGTGTGTGTGTGTGTGTGTGTGTGTGTGTGTGTGTGTGTGTTACATTCTACAACTTGTGCAGGCCGCGTTGCACAGTTCTACGTTTGTCACTCACAGTTTAATAGTGCCAATCACAAAAGTTTGTGCTAACTGCTCGAGGAATGTCGAAACATTTTCTTCTGGTTTTCTTTCTTACATTAATTTGTACGTACCTAAATTTACCTAAGATAGATATTGGCTTATATTTTTCTCATTTCAGCTCTCTCGTTGGCGTTTACTTAATCCTAATCCCCCTCGAACTTGTGAGAATATTTTTCAGTTAAAACCATCCCCGGTCTTCGTTTGTGATATTTCCTATAGAAACATATTATTTTGTTTAAACATATAGAAACATTAACAAATGTATACAGGCATATCCAAATGACCCAGCATGAAATGAGGCGTTCTTCTCACGCAGTTTCATACTTACCATATTCTGGTCCAGCAAACTTCGTTTTTAGATCCTGATCAAATGTGTGGTCGTTGAAAGTGAAGCAGTTGCCGAATTTGTGGCTGTGGAAATAAGTGAAGTTCCTGAAACAGAGAATGGTAATGTAGTCATAAGACCACGTAGGATCTAGGAGTGGTAATCAACAAGAAATAAACTTGATACAAAAAAATATTGTACCACTTTCTTGTACCTCAGATGAAATATTCACACCCGTGTCATTTTATGTCCGAACTTTCTATGCCCTGAAATGCAAATCGATTTTTGTTTCTTACCACACTTTTCGCATAAACGTTGATCAGGGATATTACATGTCGATGAGACTTCAAAGCATTGTCAAGCATTGTTTAAATTTCTGTCGTTTTAACATTGTGGGCCCCCAAGAACCTCTGCATGCTGGCAATCGTCAATCGTCGGAAGTTGGTGTGGTTCGGCCACGTCACAAAACCATCCTTCTCCAAACCATCATACAGATCATAACATCGGTTAATCGAATCACTTCATATTTTAAACTTCAGCCAATGCATGACCCTTTCACAAAGTGACAGTTTTATATCTTAAAGGGTCTGACTTTTGTGCAATTTCAAAGAAGAACGAATCGTGGGAGACAGCGGAAGAGCTGGTCCGACAACGTTAAAGAATGGACACAGATGAGCTTCCTTGATCTTTTGTCGACGGCCCCCAAAAGAACATTCTCGAGAAGGGTTTCTGCCTTTTCTGCCCTCACACCACCCCCCCCCCCCCCCCCCCGTCAACTGTCCCAGTCAGAGGACTTATGATGATGATGATGATGATGGTGATGATGATGATGATGATGATGATGATGATGATGATGATGATGATGATGATGATGATGATGATGATGATGATGATGATGATGATGATGATGATGATGATGATGATGATTTTGAACGTTTAGCATCTTGTTGTTTCTTTCGCCTCTGATAATGGTTGGTTTGCAGTCATTAAAGGCTTTCAGATGTGGTTTCCTCTTTGCACAAAACCTGAAGCTGATGTCACCAAGAAAGGTTAGAAAGCGACGAAGCACGCTTTTAACTTTATTTTCGTGTTCATAATTCAAAAATATATTCTTCGCAAAATTAAAATCTGATCCCGCTCTGATTGGGGTTTGGTAATGCACACATCATACCGGGGGGATCAGCTCGTTACTCCCCCGGCTCGTTACTCCCCCTTAGGGTTAGGGTTAGGGTTAGGGTTAGTAACAAGCCGGGGGAGTAACGAGTCGGGGGAGTAACGATATGGGGGAGTAACGAGATGCTCCCATACCGCGGTGACCCCCCCCCCAAAAAAATGCAACACTCAAAAATGCTAATAACTTCTACATCGGTTAATCGAATCACTTCATATCTTAAACTTCAGCCAATGCATGACCCTACCACAAAGTGACAGTTTTATATCTCAAAGGGTCTGACTTTTGTGCACCTTCAAAATAAGTTGCCAAATTCGGGGATCGACTCAACAGTACGAGGTTTGAAATTGAGCGGTAGCCGGCCAAACTAACCCAATTTACGCTCTCCAGATTGTTACCTTTGGAGTAATTCGAATTACATAGTGTACCATAATCAACATTAGACAATCAGTGACTGGAGTACAGCAATTAATCGCAGGATCAAGGCATTTCCCATGGATGAATGCGTTTTTGTCATTGATGAATTGTGCGCGACATTGCGCAAGTGTAACTTTACAACGAAGTGGTTAATTTTTCCAGTCATTTGAGCTTAGCAAATATGTTCATAGTTGTTTGTGCATGAACTTCAGTTCGTCCACGACCATTCTACAAAGTTTCGATTCTGTAGGTAAAATGGTCAGACATTTACCGTTTCTCCAAAATGTGTTCCAAATTACACCTCCGAACTTGTCATTTGCACGAAAGCTTTCCTGTCTGGGGATTACCCTGAACATAGCTGTAACTTTTTTCTTCAGGTCACCGATGATCTAGAGGGTGAAAGGGGGTGTTTGTGTATACTCACACATTCAGATAATCCAAAAGGTAAAAGTCTGGAGGGTTTAAATAAGAATTGCTACCGCTCAATGTCAAATACCGTTCTGTTGAGTCGATTGCCGAATTTGGCAACTTTTTTTTTAATTTGCACCAAAGTCGGAACATTTCAAGTACAAAATCGCCACTTTATGGAAGAGTCACCCATAGCCTGAAGTTTATGTCATTCAAATTTATAGTGATTCGGTAAACAGATGTAGAAGTTATGAGCATTTTCGAGGGTTGCATTTTTTGGGGATCACTCTGTACATTAGAGCAATACTTTGCAATTAGTGTTTGAACGTGCTATCATTCAAATTTCAATAAATAAACGTTACGTGATAACGGGTCATGCTAATCATGTTGTAACCTAAAAACAGAGTGCAATTGCCAGAGATCGGAAAAAACCCATTATCACATAAATTTCGTTCATCTCAATAATTGTTTATTTATCTGTCCACTATAAATACCATTGGATCGATGTACTGGTAAATATTTTGATTTGTCAAAAAATAAACGTTCCATTACCTAACCATTCTTGTTTATAATAATGTTATATGTATATTACAACAAACCGGTATTTGGCATTCAGTAGATTGTTACAATTTCATTAGAAAAAGGTGAGGCAAACTTTGAACTACTTTCCGCAACCCAATACCCAATATTGGAATACAAATTCTGCCTTTAAAGAGAGAGAGAGAGAGAGAGAGAGAGAGAGAGAGAGAGAGAGAGAGAGAGAGAGAGAGAGAGAGAGAGAGAGAGAAAGAGAGAGAGAGAAAGAGAGAGAGAGAGAAGGGAAAGCTAGAGAGAGAGAGAGAGAGAGAGAGAGAGAGAGAGAGAGAGAGAGAGAGAGAGAGAGAGAGAGAGAGAGAGAGAGAGAGAGATCAATCACTCAGCAAAAAAACAAGAAAAAAGAAAAAACATGTTTTACAGCTGAAGTGGACCATGGAATCAGAGCGTTCAAACAACCAGTGTTCTAGATCAGCATTCTAGAAGTCTCTGGAGATTAATCGCCGCTATTTTAGCCCCTCACGTGAAAGAAACCCAACATTTCCACACGAGTCGAGAGAAAACAACTAAAATCTCATGGGAACCGCCTTGAAAAGAAACTGACGTCTGCGGATGGCGTGGTTTGCGCGCGGAGTGCTTTCCCTTTACACTCAAGGGATGAATTATTGAACGGAATCAAACGATGAAACGAGGCTCCGGCTGATGTTAACTGTCACTGAAGTGCGTAAATTGTGCTGTCACGATGAGCTAGAGGTGTTAGTCTGTCGGCACGAAACCTCTCTCTTGAGGTTAGGAATTGGAGCATAACAAATACATTAATTTTGTCAGTGGTTGCCACTGGACACGAATAATGATATCACAACATCTCTGTTTGCCAGGTATGGCCTGGTAACGTGAAATGTGAGACAGTGCATTAGTCTGACATTTACCCACGACTGTTGTTTTTCTCTCCCGTGTCATTTTGTGTCAACCAACATCTGCAACATTGTGATGGAAGAAGGATTTGGCCAACACTCAAAATCATTGTTTTCGATTCCGCGAATGAACCTACTTGTATTTTTCCTCCCGACCTGGCACTACCAATAACAACAAGTCGCGTAAGGCGAAAATACAATATTTAGTCAAGTAGCTGCCATTTTTCAGCAAGACCGTATACTCGTAGCATCGTCAGTCCACCGCTCATGGCAAAGGCAGTGAAATTGACAAGAAGAGCGGGGTAGTAGTTGCGCTAAGAAGGATAGCACGCTTTTCTGTACCTCTCTTTGTTTTAACTTTCTGAGCGTGTTTTTAATCCAAACATATCATATCTATATGTTTTTGGAATCAGGAACCGACAAGGAATAAGATGAAAGTGTTTTTAAATTGATTTGGACAATTTAATTTTGATAATAATTTTTATATATTTAATTTTCAGAGCTTGTTTTTAATCCGAATATAACATATTTATATGTTTTTGGAATCAGCAAATGATGGAGAATAAGATAAACGTAAATTTGGATCGTTTTGAAAATTTTTATTTTTTTTTACAATTTTCAGATTTTTAATGACCAAAGTCATTAATTAATTTTTAAGCCACCAAGCTGAAATGCAATACCGAAGTCCGGGCTTCGTCGAAGATTACTTGACCAAAATTTCAACCAATTTGGTTGAAAAATGAGGGCGTGACAGTGCCGCCTCAACTTTCACGAAAAGCCGGATATGACGTCATCAAAGACATTTATCAAAAAAATGAAAAAAACGTTCGGGGATTTCATACCCAGGAACTCTCATGTCAAATTTCATAAAGATCGGTCCAGTAGTTTAGTCTGAATCGCTCTACACACACACACACACACACAGACAGACAGACAGACAGACAGACGCACATACACCACGACCCTCGTTTCGATTCCCCCTCGATGTTAAAATATTTAGTCAAAACTTGACTAAATATAAAAAGCGATTTTGAAGACTTTACAAGGATAATTACTCTTCGCCGATATCTAGGGGACACAGCTCGCACTATTTCCTACCTGTAAAAAGCTACATGCGCCTGTGTAAATATAAACAAACTGAAAAAATGAAATAAAAACAAGTCGCGCGAAGCGATGTAAAAGCATTTAGTCAATCTGTCGGCATTAAACTAAAAGATCAACACCAAAAACCAGTCATCGCCGAGGCTACATTCAGACATCGAGAGAGAGAGAGAGAGAGAGAGAGAGAGAGAGAGAGAGAGAGAGAGAGAGAGAGAGAGAGAGAGAGAGAGAGAGAGAGAGAGAGAGAGAGAGAGACACACACACACACAGCTAGAAAAACAGTCAGACAAAGAAACAGACAGACAGACAGACAGACAGACAGACAGACTGACAGAAAGGTCTGTTATTGAACCACAAACACACTGACATATTTTCAGATGCTTTGACATGACAAAACCGCGGACGCTTCACTGCACGTCTAAAATGAAAATGGAAGCAAATACATATTTCAAGAGACATTAGTAAATTGCATCAACATTGCAAAAACCGCTGGAAATCGGCCTTTGTTGGAAAAATATAAAAGCGCTGACGCGCGTTTATCCACTGAATCATTAAACATATTAATCGGAAGTTACGCCATGCACACACATTGATTAGACCATACAAATGCAGACAAGCAGATAGCAAGGACGGCGGATACGGGGAGACACTGAGTGACACTGCCCCCTCCTCCTGTTTTTGTGCGCGGGGGGCGTTAAATTGTCTACAACAACAACAACAACAACAACAACAACAACAAACAACAAACAAAAACCCATCAAAAACACAACAAACACAGAAAAGCCCTCAAACACACACATGCACACACACACACACACACACACACACACACACACACACACTACCATTCACACAGAAAACCACCACCACCAACAACAACAACCACACCCCTACACCAACCCCACCACCACCACCACCAACAACAAACACAGTTATTCATTACCTCTTCAAAGGAGTGTCCGGGAGCCATGCATCCAGGGTACTTACTTAGGTGAGCACTGCCAGCCATTGTAGCGACAGGTGAGAAGAAAGTCTGTCAGCTGGTGACCAGCCTTCTTCACAACACCAACGGACAGTTTAGCCGCCACCGTAGCGTACGCCATGGCTGATTTGTACTCTGTTCCTCGGGTCTGCCAGACATTGATTTAAACAAGTTTTGAATATTTATTTTGATTGTTGTGTAACACTCAGTAACGAACAGTTACGAAGCCATCGTTGTCAGTACTGTCATCGTTATCGTTGTCAGTACTGTCATCGTTATCGTTGCTGTTGTTTGTTGTCGCCACCATTATCATCACCACCAACACCAACACCAAGGTTGTCATCGTTGTTGTTACTGTCGCTTTTTTCCCCCCATTTTCACCGTATTCTTTCGTCTACGGCCTGGGGCGGGGATGTAGCTCAGTCGGTAGCGCGCTGGATTTGTATCCAGTTGGCCGCTGTCAGCGTGAGTTCGTCCCCACGTTCGGCGAGAGATTTATTTCTCAGTCAACTTTGTGTGCAGACTCTCCTCGGTGTCCGAACACCCCCGTGTGTACACGCAAGCACAAGACCAAGTGCGCACGAAAAAGATCCTGTAATCCATGTTAGAGTTCGGTAGGTTATAGAAACACGAAAATACCCAGCATGCTTCCTCCAAAAACGGCGTATGGCTGCCTAAATGGCGCCGGGGTAAAAAACGGTCATACACGTAAAATTCCACTCGTGTAAAAAACACGAGTGTACGTGGGAGTTTCAGCCCACGAACGCAGAAGAAGAAGTCTACGGCCTTGCATACTCCACTACAGTATGTGTTGCGTGTCTGAATATGTCTCTCCTGCCTCTGTCTGTTTGTCACTCTGTCAATCTGTGTCTTCCTCTCCGTCTGAACCCCCTCCCCCCCCCTCTCCAAACAACAGATTCTGTCCGTCTGGTTTAAACAGTGTTTTATTCTTTTGCACAATCATCATAATCATAGTGATTTGTATGAAAACAACAAAAAGCCTGTCTGCCTCGGCCTGTCCATTTCTGCATGACTGCGAGTCTTTCTGTGTCTGTCTGTGATTTTGTCTGTCTTCTTGATTTCTCTTCTTTCCTCTCTCTCCTCGTCTTATCTGCCTTAAAGTCACATCCTTTCCCGTGAAAATAGTGCGACTCAAAAACATCTCTGTAGTGTGAATTTATTTCGGTAACAGGGTCAGCATTTTTTGTGCATGTAAAACTTATTTAAAATTTTGATTCAAAGATTTTGTATTAGAAGTTGGTCTGTAATAGTGGTCCATTAACGTCAATTGAGAAATGGTCACAACAAATTACAAGTAGTAAAAACAACCATTGATACCAGATTGAGGTGGTTACAGTTCAGAGTGTTGAATACTTGTGTGGCAGATTTGATTAAAACCGGGGGCTGCCAGGGGATTGTGCAGGATGTTTCTTATTTACTCGTGATGTTGTTTGACCTCGCGTTGTGTTTTGTTTTGAGTGTAAGAATATTTCCCGTTTCCCTCTCTTATCCCCGATGCAGTAGACTCTAGTTTTCAGCTATCATACGGCCAACGGCCTCTCTCTTGCAACGAATGTAGCCCACACCGTGGTTGTACAGTTTAAAACATCATTTTTATTCTACAAGTGCATGAAATCAAAACATCGTCACTTTCACGCAGACTCGTCACTTCACAACTATCTCTGTCGTGTCTCAGTACTGTCGCTGACTGTCGTTTACACAAGGGGGGTGATTATCAGGTTCCCGATTGACAAGGAACTTATTCAGACTTAAAGTCTTTATAACAGAACTCCCGATTAACAAGGAGCTATTTAGTGCATGAGATACTATCACTATCAGATTCCCGATTGGCAAGGAATTTATACAAGCGTTATAACAGAACTCCCGATTGACAAGGAGCTATTTAGTGTAGACTGCAAGGTTCCTAGTTCACAAAGAATGATTAAACAACAGATCTAAACAATAAATCCTTACGGTTAGAAATGAAGGCCGGCTTCCGATTAACGAAGAAGTCGGCTAAGGTTTACTTTTCCCGGTTAACAAGGAATTTAGTTAAAGTTAAATGACTCCCGATTAACAAAGAGTTTGAAGTTAAGATTAGGTGACTCCCGATTAACAAAGAGTGCCGCGCACTTGAAATC
>NC_090245.1:81256729-81284229 GCF_037325665.1 Littorina saxatilis
GCACTGTTTAATCGGTCTTTACGTGAAGGACTTTTTCCGTCAGTTTGGAAAATAGCCCACGTTTCACCAGTTCATAAAAAGGGAAACAAAGATACATGTAGTAATTATCGTCCAATCTCCCTCCTAAGCTGTGTTGGCAAAACACTAGAGAAATGCATACAAATTCATGTCTTTGACTACTTAACACAAAACAATATCATTACAGAGTCGCAGTCCGGTTTCATCCCTGGAGACTCAACTGTTTACCAGCTTCTTACAATATACAATGACATATGCAAATCACTCGATAATAGAATAACTACCCAAGCAATCTTCTTTGATATATCCAAAGCATTCGATAGAGTTTGGCACCGGGGCTTATTGCATAAACTCGAAGCCGTTGGAATTAATGGGCCATTATTAAACTGGTTTACAGACTACCTAACAGATCGAAAGCAAGCAGTTGTATTAAAAGGCAGTAAATCAACTTATCTTCCAGTAGTAGCGGGAGTTCCTCAAGGATCAGTGCTTGGACCTTTGCTTTTCCTAATTTATGTAAACGACATTGTACGTGACATAGAATCTACGATTAAGCTTTTTGCTGACGACACTAGCATGTACTTGTCTTTAGCCAATCACAACATCCGTGCCGAAATTTTAAACTCAGATCTTGAAAAAATTGTAAATTGGGCAGAAACATGGAAGGTAGCATTTAACCATGCAAAAACTGAATTGGTGAACTTTTGTACACAAAGAACCCCTGATATCGCAGATCTAAACTTTGGCAATACCATCCTTGAAAGTTCCCAAAATCACAAACACTTAGGAATAATAATACAAAACAACTGTAAATGGGATGAACATATAAAATCTCTTGTTGCAAAGTGCAGAACTCTCGTAGCTTGCTTGCGTACATACAAATATAGACTGAGTCGAAAATCATTGGAAATTATGTTTAAATCCTTCATTCTACCACACTTTGATTATTGCGACATAATATGGGACAATTGTAGCAAAACCCTAACAGATGAACTCGAAAAGTTAAACCTAGATGCAATACGAACAATCATCGGAGCTGTCCGCGGAACCAGTCACTTTAAGCTTTACGGAGAATCTGGACTCCAATCATTATCTGAAAGGCGTAACCGTCATAAACTAACAATGTTCCATAAAATTATTCACGACAAGACCCCCCCATACCTACAAGCAGCACTCCCACCTCTCGTAGCAGCCAACAACCCTTACCACAGACGCCGCCCCTTAGAACGAAGTATACCCCCACATCGAACAGAAACGTACAAAACATCCTTTTTTCCTTCGACAACAAATACAGTTAACTGACTCCCTCGGGGAATTTAAACATTACTTAACAAAAGACGACACACAAATTCCCGTTTACTTCTACAGTGGCAGTCGACAAACACAAATAATCCACACAAAAATGAGACTTAATATTAGTGATCTAAAGAAAGACTTAGTTGAGCGACACCTTGCGGAAAACAGCGTATGCGACTGTGGTGATGGAACAGAAACTGCAACACACTTCTTACTAGAATGCCGTTTACACTTAGCTGCAAGAAACAACACAATCAACAAACTAACCAACAACCTCATACACACAGATATTCTACTTCATGGAAACCCCTCCTTGCAAACAAAAATTAACAAAAAAATCTTTTTAACAGTGCAGGAATTTATTGGACAGTCCGGCCGTTTCGAACAGATAAACATGTAAAGTGAAAGCAAAATCGACACGTCTACTCGTCTCTCTCTCTCTCTCTCTCTCTCTCTCTCTCTCTCTCTCTCTCTCTCTCTCTCTCTCTCTCTCTCTCTCTCTCTCTCTCTCTCTCTTTCTCTCTCTCTCTCTTTCTCTCTCTCTCTCTCTCTCCCTCTTTCTCTCTCTCTCTCTCTCACTCTCCCCCTCTCTCCCCCCCTCCCTCCCTCCCTCTCTCCTCCCTATCTCTTACTCGCAAACACCATAAATATTATATATGTATTCCCAAACGGATTTTTGTTTTGATGTACAATTTTCATTCAATTTTCTTTTCATGTTTGCAAGCTTTTCATTTAAACTGTACAATAGCCGCCATTTATATTATATGTAATTTTCTAGAAATAGTGAACACCACTATAAGCATTATGCTTGTTGTTGTTTACTCAATATGCGTTTTTTGTAAATAATGCACAAACGTTAAATAAAACAGTTTAAACCAAAGACGGTGTGCTACGATTGTCTCCTTTTGTCTTTCAGGAGGCAGTACGCCAACGTCAGAAAATGATCTCTGAAGAGGCCATGGATGGTGAACAACTGCGTAAACAGTGATGGGGCACTTTTAAAGGTTGCGTCCATGAACAGAACATCCATTTCAGACATGAGCTTGACGTTCTCACCAGTAGTCAAAACTATCGTACTTTCATCCTGGTAGAAGACGAAAGGCTGTCCAGATAAAGTGGTTCCAAGGTCACCGGTCAAATCTATTGCATCAATCGTCTTTGGAATTGGTGGTATGAGCTGACGTCGCCCGATGCATACACACACACACACACACACACACACACACACACACACACACACACACACACACACACACACACACACACATATATATATATATATATATATATATATATATACACACTAAAATCGACATCGCGGCAGGGTGGGATGCGGCAGGTTAGGTGCGGCAGGGTGGGATACGGCAGGTTGGGGTGCGGCAGGGTGGGATGCGGCAGGTTGGGGTGCGGCAGGGTGGGATGCGGCAGGGTGGGGTGCGGCAGGCTGGGATGCGGCAGGTTGGGGTGCGGCAGGCTGGGATGCGGCAGGTTGGGTGCGGCAGGATGGGATACGGCAGGCTGGGAAGCGGCAGGTTGGGATGACACCTCAGTCCCGAACGAATTAGGCATCAAAAGTGACGTAATCGAGGAAAAACAGAACAATTTCATATGTGGCCGCTTATTCAGTGCGTGGCGTCACCCCTCGGATCTCCAACAGCATTTTGTTCTCAAAATATGAACACTATAAACACAACTGTAGCGTGAACATCGTGTTCTGTAAGTACAAATTTCACGCTAAAAACATCTTTACCTCAACAAGCAAAGTCAACTACACACACACACACACGCGCACGCACGGACGTTCGCACGCACGCGCACACGAGAATGTATGGCGCTGAAAAGATAGCAGCCCGAATGTCCCAGAGAGATTTCCCTGGAGATAAAGCAGATCCCATAAACAGAGAGAGAAAGAAAGAGACAGAAACAAAACAATACATTTTGCAGCATCTTGAAACACGTGTCCGGTAAGATCGCACAGTGCACGCTATGATGGTTGTGATGGTAACGGCTTCAAATTTATTAACCAAAGTGCTTTCTGTTGTGATGACCTTAGCCTGGCTTGACTGTGTGTAACAATTCCGTATATTCGGCTATACCGAGAGCGCACCCCCGATCGCGGAAGCAAAGCGTTCCAGCCAACATCATAATTATCACGGTTAGTGTCCTCCATTCAAAGCAAACTGTGTCTCTTTGAAACTACCTACATCCTTTATTTATAGTTGTGTGGATGCATAAGGTATGTATCAGGTACATGTGGGGTTTTCAGCGAGACATATACACGTAAACGATCATACGAACCGATTTTTCATCTCATTCTACGCGCCTCCTTGTCAATAAAAGGACTGCAGAGCTTAACTGTTATGTTCATTGATGTGTCCCGCGCAGATATGTGAAATTTCTCCTTTTAAAACGGTCTGGATTTTGCAAAGATTTAAAAAGAAATGAAGCAGTCAAAACAGTGTGGTATCGCAACCCTGCAACGGATCGGAATAAAATTGCCTCCGTGTTGGAGACTATACACAGCATCACGATCATTGATTGAGCTAAAGAGTCCGGATGCGGAGGCGCACGCTCGATATAGCCTTGAATATGCGTTGTGATTGTGGTTTTATGACAATGGGAGTGGTGGGTATTTTCTGGCTTGACCAGATTATGTTGTTCTCGTGTACCGCAGTAGCAGTTACAGCCTTGGGCGTTGAAGCAGTTGTCAGGGATGTCGTCTGGTGGCGGGAGTCAGCAGAAATCTGAAAATAATTTCAAATCGCCAAAACCTTTGCCCTCAATTTGGAAGAGGTGCCGATATTTTTTCGAAGAAAGGAGACGACAAGAACTATACAAGTGCTAGTGCCATCAAATGACACACAGTTGTAAAATAATATGAAAACGACTGGCCATCATTTTATCTGCTGCGGTGTTTACGCTGAGTTACAGCTGAGTCATGTTTCAATAAACGCATCCAATTCTTTAAAACGTGAACAATATTACGTGCTAGTGCCTTCACATGCCACTCGAATGTATAGGACTGGCAATCAGGTAACATGTTATCTGTTGAGGTGGTTACGCTTGTTCTATAAAACAAACAAACAAACAAACAAACAAGAAAGCAAACAAGAAAACAAACACACAAAGGATTCCCCGATCCCCGACAGGATTGTAATTGAAAATCACACAGCAAGTGACTAGGATCAATTAATAATACCACTGTTACACAATTCTGCATGGTAGTGATTGATTAGTTTTATAAATCTGGATGCTGCGCTTTGTGATAAGTTTCACATGGAGTCCGAGCTTAGGTGTTAATATATACTTTGCGGCATTTCTGTTGATTGTCTAACACTGACAAAATGATAGAGTAGGCGTCCTCTACCGACAAAACACCTTAATACTTTAACATGAAAAAACACATGTGATTGTGAGAGAAAATCAGGACACGCTTGATACATGATAACAGCAGAGAGAATAGAGCAATACAATTGTTCAGGTCGTTGTCCGATTCCGTTGCAACCTCTCAAAAGCATTGGGGAGGACATGGGCACAGGACTATTAGCAATGACTTCAATGTGTGTGTCACGAAAAAAATATTGCGTTTCTAAATCCCACAAGTCTAAAAAAAAAGAAATAAAAAAAACCAAATTCCCCCCCCCCCCCCCCCCCCCCGATTCATCGTACCATTAATGGCATACGATACCGATACACGTATAGCCATGCGGGGACGTAACGAGTCATTTGCTGATGCTGATGTGACGAAGTCACCGCGAACATTTTTTTTCTCAACATTCTTTCTCAGGTCCCTGGGACACAGAAGTGACAGAACTTTACGTGACGTTTTTTGAAGTTTGCTTATTTTTTGACGTCAGATTATTCACTTTGAAAGAGAGGTCCAAGAATTGACGTCTTGGTTAATTCATTTTTTCGCTTCTCATTAGGATCATGAGAAGTTCCGATGCTAAAAAGGCACAGTCCTTCTCGTGTAAATAAGTTGACTCAACATCTCATATCTGGACAGGTTCATACACACCAAAACTGCACAGTTTAATGTAAGCACTACGTACCTTGTCCGACACAGAACTTTCCAATGGTGGAGTCTCTTTTCTGGTCCATTAAATAAATAAATGACTTATAATTATAATACCAGACAACAATTGTATGTTCAACAACAACAACAAGACATGTACCGAAGAACTAGATCCATTTAAAAGCACTAATACAGGTGAACTTGTAAAATTTTTAGCGTATCATCAACTCATGTTCCTAAAAGGAAAATTTCCTGTGAGGACGTTAAGGATCGACCCCCTAGACGAACTTGTAAAGGTTGCAGTTGTAACATTCGTTCATCCATGATTCATGATACCATTAATTAAGGGCCTACGATACCGTTACGTGCAGAGTCTTGCTGTGACCTCACGAGTACGTTTCTGCCGCGGATATATGACAAAGGCACCGAGACAACATTTTGTTCTCGAAATTCTTTCTCAGTTCCTAGACATGCAGCAGAAGTGAAACTGAACTCACGGCATTTTTAGACTCGTTGCATCGTCAGTCCACCGCTCGATGCAATGGCAGTGAAATTGACAAGAAGAGCGGGGTAGTAGTTGCGCTGAGAAGGATAGCACGCTTTTCTTTATCTCTATTCTTTTTACATTTAGTCAAGTTTTGACTAAATGTTTTAACATAGAGGGGGGAATCGAGACGAGGGTCGTGGTGTATGTGTGTGTGTCTGTCTGTCTGTCTGTCTGTCTGTCTGTCTGTGTGTGTGTGTAGAGCGATTCAGACTAAACTACTGGACCGATCTTTATGAAATTTGACATGAGAGTTCCTGGGTATGAAATCCCCGAACGTTTTTTTCATTTTTTTGATAAATGTCTTTGATGACGTCATATCCGGCTTTTCGTGAAAGTTGAGGCGGCACTGTCACGCTCTCATTTTTCAACCAAATTGGTTGAAATTTTGGTCAAGTAATCTTCGATGAAGCCCGGACTTCGGTATTGCATTTCAGCTTGGTGGCTTAAAAATTAATTAATGACTTTGGTCATTAAAAATCTGAAAATTTAAAAAAAAATAACATTTTTATAAAACGATCCAAATTTACGTTCATCTTATTCTCCATCATTTTCTGATTCCAAAAACATTAATAAATATGTTATATTTGGATTAAAAACAAGCTCTGAAAATTAAAAATATAAAAATTATTATCAAAATTAAATTTTCTAAATCAATTTAAAAACACTTTCATCTTATTCCTTGTCGGTTCCTGATTCCAAAAACATATAGATATGATATGTTTGGATTGAAAACACGCTCAGAAAGTTAAAACGAAGAGAGGTACAGAAAAGCGTGCTATCCTTCTCAGCGCAACTACTACCCCGCTCTTCTTGTCAATTTCACTGCCTTTGCCATGAGCGGTGGACTGACGATGCTACGAGTATACGGTCTTGCTGCGTTGCATTGCGTTCAGTTTCATTCTGTGAGTTCGACAGCTACTTGACTAAATGTTGTATTTTCGCCTTACGCGACTTGTTAACTTTCTGAGCGTGTTTTTAATCCAAACATATCACATCTATATGTTTTTGGAATCAGGAACCCACAAGGAATAAGATGAAATTGTTTTTAAATCGATTTCGGAAATTTTATTTTAATAATAATTTTTGTATTTTTAATTTTCAGAGCTTGTTTTTAATCCAAATATAACATATTTATATGTTTTTGGAATCAGAAAATGATGAAGAATAAGATAAACGTAAATTTGGATCGTTTTAAAAACAATTATTTTTTATTACAATTTTTAGATTTTTAATGACCAAAGTCATTAATTAATTTTTAAGCCACCAAGCTGAAATGCAATACCGAAGTCCGGCCTTTGTCGAAGATTGCTGGGCCAAAATGTCAATCAATTTGATTGAAAAATGAGGGTGTGACAGTGCCGCCTCAACTTTTACAAAAAGCCGGATATGACGTCATCAAAGATATTTATCGAAAAAAAGAAAAAAACGTCCGAGGATATCATTCCCAGGAACCCTCACGTCAAATTTCATAAAGATCGGTCCAGTAGTTTGGTCTGAATCGCTCTACACACACACACACAGACAGACACACATACACACACACACACACATACACCACGACCCTCGTCTCGATTCCCCCCTCTACGTTAAAACATTTAGTCAAAACTTGACTAAATGTAAAAACTATATTCTATAAACCGAATACAACCTTTATAAATAACAGAAAAGGAGTCCGTTTCTTTCTCTCTTTATTTTCTTCGTTTTTTTCCGACCTTACTGCTTGAAAAGAAAAAGATGAAGTGCCCAAATTGCTATCAGCCGGGATCTTTCAAATTATTTTTGCTCGTTTTAAAGGAGAACGTTTTGTTCTTTTTCTGAAGGATATTGGAGTCCATATCGGAAAACGAAACAAACGTTTAACAAAACTAGTATGCCTGTCTCACACTGTGCCGAATATCCTTGCGAATATGAACATGTTGTATTCGGCAAAAAAAGAGACGAATGGACAGGAAAAAAATTAAAAATTCGAAGCCCTATTCTGAACGTCATTTTTAGAATGCCATTTCCAGGGCCCCAACGCGTCAGAAGCTCGAGATAACACGTCATACTTGTCTGTGACGTCAAACGTAACTTGTTCGTAGATTTTGTTCCAGACTGAAAATGCACAGAGCTTCCATCTTATTCAGTAAGTTTTGAGCATATTCCTTTTCTTTCAAGTGTTTTATGACTTTTCGTTGTGGATTTTGCGATTACAGAGATAAGTTGCAAATTGACCATGAGTCGCAGCGGTAATCATCAACCTTGATTGGGTCTTTGAGAGTGAATGCTCAGAAACACGAATCCAAAGCCGCGATGGTTCCACACATCAAACAATCAGCCTCATTGGTTTTTACTTTGACAATCCACGTTTCACCTGAAAGCTCAAACCCATTCACCTCCTCAATTTGTTGCATGGGGAACTTAAGGTTTATTCCCCAGCTGGTTATGAATGAAAACTCGTGAAAATGATGACAATAACGAATGTCTTGCAACCATGTCCCGATCATTACGAATTATTGGCGAATTCTATTTGCAAGGGTAACTCGGCACAGTGTAAGAGTAGCATTATCCAAGGACTTTCAATATGTTGGTTAATCAAATTGAAAGGACGCATTTTCGTTAAAACAAGTTTTGATTTGCTTGTACACCATATCAGGGGCGGACGAGGGGGGGGAGGGGGGGGGTTCTGGGGTTTCCGGAACCCCCCCCCCCCCAGCCAAAAATAAAAATATTTTTTAATGGTTTTTTTTGGTATTAATCAGTGACAAAATCTGCTGCCTGAAACTGGTAATGATCATCCTCAGAATGCACCAGATTGCACCATTTTGCATCCTTTTTTTCAAAATTTTCCGGGGGGGCATGCCCCCGGACCCCCCTAGCAAGCTAGCCGCTTCGCGCCGTCGGCTCGGCGCTTTGCGCCTTCACACCCATATCTTCACAATATACTTTTGGAAACCCCCCCATAAAATGAACTGATCCGCCCCTGCATATTAAATGTTTGCCTCGCGCATCGTGTTAATCCCCGTGAACATTGTTTTTGAAAGCAACGTCACCGAAAATAATGTTATTACATGTTTTGTAATCAGAAGGTGAGATCCCTTCCCAGGACCTGTTTGGAAAAAACAAACATGTTATGGATGATGATGTCAAGGTCACAAGCTGCCCAAGCGTTTAATGTACTCTATCTTTTGTGTGTGTGGAACACTGGTCATGAACTGTGTGCATGTAAGAGCACGTGAAATATGTGTGACCTTCGTGTGAAACTGACGTGGACTGGGTGGCCGAGTGGTAACGCACTTGCGCTCGGAAGCGAGAGGTTGCGAGTTCGACCCTGGGTCAGGGCGTTAGCAATTTTCTCCCCCCTTTCCTAACCTAGGTGGTGGGTTCAAGTGCTAGTCTTTCGGATGAGACGAAAAACCGAGGTCCCTTCGTTGTACACTACATTGGGGTGTGCACGTTAAAGATCCCACGATTGACAAAAGGGTCTTTCCTGGCAAAATTGTATAGTCATAGATAAAAAAAAAATTCCACCAAAATACCCGTGCGAATTGGAATAATAGGCCGTAATAAGTAGGATATGCGCCGAAATGGCTGCGATCTGCTGGTAGATGTGAATGCAAGATGTGTTCAGTGTTGTGTAAAAAATTCCATCTCACAAGGCATAAATAGATCCCTGCGCCTTGAGTCCGAGTCTGGAGATACGCGCGCGATATAAGACTTCATATAATAATAATAATACATGGGGTAATGCTGCTGCCGTTAGTATGACGTGTGCTGAAATGGTTGTGTGTGTGTGTGTGTGTGTGTGTGTGTGTGTGTGTGTGTGTGTGTGTGTGTGTGTGTGTGTGTGTGTGTGTGTGTGTGCAGATAAAGATGTATACTCACACAGCGTCTCCAAGTTGGTGTAGTAGAAGTCGTAGAGAACGTCATCGTTGCTGATTTTGTCGGTGAAATACGACAGGCATCTGAAGTCCGCACTATTCTCCAGCGCAGACATCTTAATGGGGTTGAGGTTGCACACTGACACACTGGGGAACTCCAACTCTTTGGCCGCCAGGATGTCCATTTTCACCTCCGTCGGGTAGTTGAAGTACTTCTCCAGAAGCCAGAAGCACTGCATCGGAAACATGCAGATGATGAAAGTTTTCAATTGTATACTCATAAATCGATTATTACTGAAAGGCGACAACCAGGGCTTCTTCTTCTTCTTCTGCGTTCGTGGGCTGAGTCTGCACACAAAGTTGACTGAGAAATAAATCTCTCGCCGAACGTGGGGACGAACTCACGCTGACAGCGGCCAACTGGATACAAATCCAGCGCGCTACCGACTGAGCTACATCCCCGCCCTGACTGAGCTACATCCCCGCCCTGACTGAGCTACATCCCCGCCCTGACTGAGCTACATCCCCGCCCTGACTGAGCTACATCCCCGCCCGACAACCAGGGCTGAGGTGCACGGAGCGAAAGTGGGTGAAACCCAAACGGGTGCGTACCACTCGGGTGACTGGGTGACTGGGTGGCCGAGTGGTAACGCACTTGCGCTCGGAAGCGAGAGGTTGCGAGTTCGACCCTGGGTCAGGGCATTAGCAATTTTCTCCCCCCTTTCCTAACCTAGCTGGTGGGTTCAAGTGCTAGTCTTTCGGATGAGACGAAAAAAACCGAGGTCCCTTCGTGTACACTACATTGGGGTGTACACGTTAAAGATCCCACGATTGACAAAAGGGTCTTTCCTGGCAAAATTGTGTAGGCATAGATAAAAATGTCCACCAAAATACCCGTGCGACTTGGAATAATAGGCCGTGAAAAGTAGGATATGCGTCGAAATGGCTGCGATCTGCTGGCCGATGTGAATGCGTGATGTATTGTGTAAAAAAAATCCATCTCACACGGCATAAATAAATCCCTGCGCTTTGAATATGTGCGCGATATAAATTGCATAAAATAAAAAAAATAATAAATAAATGCTCTTAGAACTGTACCCACGGAATACGCGCGATATAAGCCTCATATTGAGAACAAACCGCGAGGTAAATTTCAACCAATCCGGCCCCGCGTATAGCTCCCACTCGGTTGGTAACTTTTCCGTACACATCAGCCCAGAAGTTGACAACGGAATAGTGACAACCGATGTCAGGTTTTTTTTTCTCACCCTTATCATGTCTGCGTTGCAAACAATAGTTCAATCGAGCCGTCGTGGGTGAATTTGAGCGGCCCCTAGGACGGTCACGGAAAATGCGTGGTAAAGACTTCGTGCGGCATCAAGCGATGAAAGGAACAGCAACTACTGGATCCACACCTACTCAGTTGCCAGCGATTTTGACACGCAATACGGTGTTTGAAGTGTCTGGTAACATTCAAAGTAGGCCTACAGCTAATACTGTCAGCACTTTTCTTTTAATCCGTAGGTTAGGAACCATCTTAACCAGGCGGTATAGAGTATAGCTTTTTTTGTGGGACACGCGCATGTACTAAATTGATATGCTCACGGTGCTGTGAATTACAGAAAGCCGCTTCGTTCCTCCTATTTTTCCATTACATCTTTTTGAGATTGTCAGTTGGACGACATTTATTAGTTGTCTTACATGAATCTTCTGTACTCACCAACTAGCCTCAATATCCAAATTTGTCCTCCTGCTCACTATTAGGCAGAGTAGTCTATACCTTCACCAATTCCCCCTCTCATTAGCACAATCACCAAACTACTCCCTATCTCAGATCTACCCACACTGTAATCTGGGATAAAACCGTATTGAACACATACCTCAAATAAAAATCTTGACTGTTACCTGTGCAGAGTACAAATGTTTTGATAAATGAATTTCGCTGATTGGCTAGTGGTCTGAATAAGTGTCAGAATTCAACCCATACAATGAGTCCTACTTGGCACAGCAAGCATTCAGGCTGTTCATGTTTGGAGTATGTGCAATTTGAGGGATGGCCTTATGCCACGTAAAAGCCTCGCCAGATCTGAGATGATGAGCCAAATCGTTTACACGAGAAGGACTAGCTGTACCTTTAATCCTTTCAGCCCACCCTTAATTCTCACCTGTAAACACATCCAGCACAGCATCCCCAGCAACAGAATGGTCCAGCCCAGCTGACGTCGCCATGACGACGCCTTGTAGATCCTGGTCAACGCCGTGAAGCTGGTCTCGCTGCAGAAATCGCTGAATTGCTCCTTCATCCTACGACGACGACGCAGGTCCTTGAAAACGTGCACCGCCTTCTCCGATGACGTCAGCGAGGGCTTGGCCATGACGTCAGAGGTCTTGGCCGTCTGGTCCCAAAAGATGTTTCCGGTGGCGGTAGTGTTGGTGACCTTTTGGATAAAGTCAAGGTCGGATTTTCGGTTGGAGGAGGGTTTTCCGTGTTTTTTGTTGGAGCTGATTCGAGGGTTGGAGGGCTGGAAGGGGGAGAGGGGGTCCGCCGTGTGGTCGTCCCTGTCTGTGCCTAGAGTGGACATTGAGGCTTCGGACAGTTTCTGATAGGACCGTCTCCTGACCACTAGAGACTTGTCTCCTCCTCCTGCTGAGCCCGCCAGGGTGATGGTTGGTTACTGCTGTGGTCCATTGGAATATCTGCGCCAACAGTCAAACATGGGAGAATAATGGATTTATTCTTTTTGTCCCACTCTCTCTCTCTCTCTCTCTCTCTCTCTCTCTCTCTCTCTCTCTCTCTCTCTCTCTCTCTCTCTTCCTCTCTACCTTTCTGTATTTGCCTGTGTCTATAAATGTCCGTCTCTGTCTCTCGCTGTCTGTCTCTCTCTCTGTCTCCATCTCTGTCTCTCTTTCTTTCTCTCTCCCTCTCTCTCTCTCTCTCTCTCTCTCTCTCTCTCTCTCTCTGTCTCTATCTTTCTCTGTCTCTCTCTCTCTCTCTGTCTCTCTCTCTCTCCTCTCTTCGACCATCTCTGTTTAGTCCTTTCTTTATCTGCTTGTGTGTGGCCCTCTCCTTGTCTTTCTTTCTGGTTATCTCTCTTTCTTTCTGTTTCTCCCTCTCTCTCGGTTTCTTGACTCCGTTTGCTTAAATGTCTTTGTCTCTCTCTCTTTCTTCTTCTCTCCTTGCTGTCAGTTTCTCTTTGTCTCTGCCACTCCTCAGTCTGTCTGTCTGTCTGTCTGTCTGACTGACTGTCTGTCTGTCTGTCGGAACTGTCTGTCTGAACTGTCTGTCTGTCTGTCTCTCTCTCTCTCTCTCTCTCTCTCTCTCTCTCTCTCTCTCTCTCTCTCTGTCTCTTTCTGTCTCTCTCTCTCTGTCTCTGTCTCTCTGTCTCTGTCTCTCTCTCGGTCTCTGTCTCTCTCTCTGTCTCGCTATTTTGCCTTTTCACTCCCAGTCCCCCCTCAACATGCTATCAACATGTCATCTTTACTATGCATTATGAAGTAAGGGTCTGAGAACCAAACCTATTTCCAGCAGAATCACAAGGGCAGCATAAACGTTTGTCCAGCGCATACACACGTCTTAATTCGAATTAATCAATTACAGCACGACCTTAATTGCCATTACATCCCACGGTAGTCATTCGGGTGTGATGGCATAAGGGAAAAAGGGAGTCATTGGTATTTTAAAATGTTTATGGCAACTGGCATGGGTGACAGATCTCCAGCTATTTTGTTCAAGCTTTTCGACGCACAGATTCAACCGATGCTGTCATATGGCGCCGAAGTTTGGGGGGTTGAAGCAGACCATACACCTATAGAGAGAGTTCATTTATTCGCACTTAAACGTTTATTGAATACGAGTATGAGAACACCAAATGCTATGGCAGGGGTGTACCTTAACTTTTTTTGCTACCGGGTAAGTCAAAAATTGAACCGGCCCCCCAAAATCCCAACCGGCCCCCAACCGGCCGGGATTTCTTACAACCGCCCCAGTGGCTCGTCGCGTGCTAACCACATACACAAAAGACGTACATTCATACTTATTATGCATACATGTGGATTTGCACTACTAATAACTACCACAAACACACACAAAAACTTGATGACTAAAATGTTATATTTTAATATAATGATAATCAACCTTGTTTTAATAAAGAATTTAAAATAAAAGCCGCCACAAAGAAACACGAAATCAAAACAACATTCACACCCTGTCACACAATCACACACTAAACCTCACTAAAAGTTACCCCCTTTATGTACCCGCTACCACACAATTTACAAAGTAATTTACTATGGAACTTTACTTACCACATAAACACACACTTTAAACAAAAGAGTAAATCAGCAATTTTTTTTAATTTAAATTATGTTTTTTGTTGTGTAAAACCAAGTATAAAAAGCTGACTACAATTTTTTTCTAAGTTGCTTTCTTGTTTTGTTTCTTTTTCTTTATGTGTGTGTTATTAATATTACTGTTAGATCAAGCAGAAGTATAAAAGTTGCATACCAGCCAAATTTACCATAAATAATCAAAAGCATTATATTTCATTTCTATTTCCTAATGAAAACAAACAGATGTTCAGATTTCCTGATCCTAGAATTGTTTACAGTCTGTTTGTTTTGGTTTGGGCGTTACCGCCTTCGGTTGTCTGAGCAGAAGTCTTGACCGACAGTTCCGGTTCGGCTGCCTTTTGTTTATGCGAGCGGTTTTTGCGTTTGCGGGCTGTGTGAAACACCTCATTGTTTGAACCCGCTGGGGGCGATCGGGCGACCGCCAATATTCAGCCCTGCATGGTCTATGGAGAAACGGGAAGGTACCCCTTGTTTATAAACAGCTTTGTTATATGCATTCGTTTCTGGCTACGTATATTGAGGATGCCACATCATCGCCTTCCGAGCAAGGCGTATAAAAGGCTGAAATATCTCCATGAACAAAATAAGAAAACATGGGCCTCCTCGGTCTGTTACACTCTGTACATGTACGGTTTTGATGAAGTATGGGAAAACCAAGGTGTTGGCGATGAGAGGGCGTTCCTAACAGCATTTAAAGAAACACCTATTTCATCCTATAAGCAAACCTGGCTTGAAAATGTACAAGGAGGTGAACGTTTCTCTCTGTAAAGAACCTCCAAATCAACCCTAACATTATCCAACTATTTAAATGATTTGAAACATATTAAAGCTAGAAATCTTCTGATTAGATTTAGATTGGGAGTATCTCCTCTGAAAGTGCATCGATTTCGCTTTAATTTAAATGCAACCTCCGCTGATTTATCTTGTCCATTTTGTTGTGGCAGTGTTGAAGATGAAGTCCACTTTGTTTTAGTATGCCCTAAATATGCTGAGTTAAGAGAATATTATATTCCACGAAAATACTCAAGAATCTCATCATTGTTTAAATTAACCATGCGGTTTTCAAACACTAGTAAACCGCTATTGCTACGTTTTTCTACATTTGTCATGAAGGCGCTTTTCATTCGTAATCCGTAATCCGTAAACGAAACAGGGCGATACTCCCTTACAAAGCATACACGCGCTCGTAAACATACACTCACAGACACACACCATTCATATGACCACACGCAAACACAAACACCCATGTACGCGCAAGTGTGTGAAAAGCACACCGGAATTATTGGAATAGGATTATATATAACTAGAATGAATACCCGCTTCGCCGGGTAGCCGGCTTCGCCGGGAAGAAGTACTTAGAGCCGTACGCCGGCTTCGCCGGGTCCGAACAATGGACCCGCCAAGCTTAGGTCCCTCCCAGATTCGTGGAATGGGAACAGCACGAAAATGATTCAGTGGCCATAATGCCATTCCTGACCATATCGAGTCCCATCCTTGTCGACGAATGTAACCGTGTTAATCACCTTTGGAGGCGAACTCCACTCAAACAGGACTGAGCAAGTTATGGCTTCTCAAAGGAAGGCCAGTACATAAAATTACACAAAAGCCGCCAGACCACATCACAAACAGAACTGAAGAATGCACAGGTGTTGCTCATATAGAGACACACACACACACACACACACACACACACACAAAAACACAGAGAAGCCGTATCTATAGAGAGATAGATGACAGTGTATTTTTCGCGTGGCTATAAATTGATTCGACCTTTGCACTTTTACAGTGAGGATAATTTACGGGTCCAATTTACGTTCTGTACACTGCGTTGACCTTCTAAAAATAGTAAGAGTAACAGAACGCCGGGAATATCCGAAGACGCTCCACTCACTATGAGTGCACCATACGAAGGAAGGGAGGTAAACGCTGAAAACCTGGAGAATATGAGAAGATAAGGAAGAGTTACTTATAATGGTGAAATGAACACAAAAACAAAAATCTGTTCAGCGCTGCGCGCTGAGAGCACGTGTTGAAATATCTCATCGATGATATTGTGTCCGGGGTGTAGCTGAATACGGTGTCCAAATTTGAAAAAGATCCACCGAGAACTTTGGCGTTGTGATGTGGTGTAGCGGCTATGGTGTGTCGGTATGGGGGCCCGGGTAGCTGAGGTGGAACCAAAATAGCTGAGGTGGAACCAAAATCGGTTCAGCGCTGCGCGCTGAGAGCACGTGTTGAAATATCTCATCGATGAGGTTGTGTCCGGGGTCTCTCTGAATAAGCCCACCAAATTTGAAGCAGATCCATCGAGAACTTTGGGCGTGCATGGCGAATACACAAATACACAAACACACAGATACACAAACACACAGACAGACACAAGTCGTATATATATATAATGAGTAGGATGTTCTTGTTTTTGTTTACTATGTGCATTTGTATGCTGGTGCTTGAAATGTGCTCATCTCCATGAAAAGGGCCCAAGGCCTACTCATTAAAACATTCAGACTTCAGACTTCAGACTTCTGTCTCTCTCTCTCTCTTGGTCTCTCTGTCTCTGTCTCTGTCTCTGTCTCTCTCTCTCTGTCTCTCTCTCTCTGTCTCTCTCTCTCTCTCTCTCTCTCACTCTCTCGGTCTCTGTCTCTCTCTCTCTGTCTGTCTCTCTCTCTGTCTGTCTCTCTGTCTCTCTCTCTGTCTCTCTCTCTCTCTCTCCCTGTCTCTCTCTCTCTCTGTCTCTCTCTCTGTCTCTGTCTCTCTCTCTCTGTCTCGCTATTTTGCCTTTTCACTCCCAGTCCCCCCTCAACATGCTATCAACATGTCATCTTTACTATGCATTATGAAGTAAGGGTCTGAGAACCAAACCTATTTCCAGCAGAATCACAAGGGCAGCATAAACGTTTGTCCAGCGCATACGCACGTCTTAATTCGAATTAATCAATTACAGCACGACCTTAATTGCCATTACATCCCACGGTAGCCATTCGGGTGTGATGGCATACGTGCTCTGTACGTGCAAATACACGGCTTATTTTCAGACGTTCAATGCTAATTAGTGACTCTGGCTGGCATTTTCTTTGTCACGAGCAGTGGTATTGCTTGTTTTGCGGAGAGGTTTCAGGTTTAATCATTTAGTGATACACGAGGCAGTGTTTTTTCGTTAATGACAATTAAATATACTGAGTATGTCAATAAGAGCCTTTTGCAAAGCCTCTGTGCTTGCTTGTTTTATAACTATAAAAAATAAAAAACCCACCTCAATGCGGACACACCCAAGCTAAAAAAAAAAGATACCTTCACCTTAGTACTGGAACTCATCTAGGATGTGAATGACACAAAACTAATTAACGATTGAAAATGGAAAGTCCAAAATTAATTCAGACATTCGGGAACCTAAAGACTTACACGTAACAAAAGAATACAGAAACATACACACGTCTCAGGTAAAACAAAGTTAGGTTTAAATAAGTTTAAAGTGATGTCAATTAAGTCAAGTCAAGTCAAGTCAAGTCAAGCAGAGTAAAGTAAAGTAAAGTTAGCTGGGTTTACGTAAGGATAAAGTAAGATATAAAAAATGTAAAATAAAGTCAAGTCAAGTCAAGTCAAGTCAAGTCAAGTCAAGTCAAGTTATGCTTACGTAAGGATAAAGTAAGATAAAGAAATTAAAGTAGATTTACGTAAAGTAAAGTAAAGTAGAGTCAAGTCAAGTCAAACCAAGTAAAGAAAGTAAACACTAGTCAAGGAAAGTAAAGTAAAGTAGATTCAAATAAAGTAAAGTAAAGTAAAGTAGATTCAAATAAAGTAAAGTAAAGTAAAGTTGAATAAATTTAAGTAAAGTAAAGTAAAGTAAAATACAAGTTGGAAAAGCAATGTCAGCCAAAGCGAAAAATCATCGGAACCCATATTCTAACGCGTGACTGCAAGAGAAAATAATATGCTGCACAATCTTTTTAATTCTTGTCAGTATTGTACGCTTTTCGCGCCATAATTGCCACACATATTGATCTGTGTTGTGCTTGATTGCTGATATCTTGAATTCTGGAAGTTTCCTTCAGTCCTCATCTGTTGCTCAGTACCTCTTTGCTATCCAACTAAACTAAACGAACAATTGACACAGCCAAACTACAGTAAAGTACAGGTAAGTATGATTTAAGTAAAGTTAAGTAAAGTTTGGTCAACTAAACTAAACAAAACTAAATTAAACTACACTTAAATAAACTAATTAGACTGAACCAAAGAATAGTAAGAACGGCGGAGGCATATGAAATAAACGACAACAAAAACAGGCAGAGAAAATGGTAAATGAACTGTTCTCAAATTTTGATAAAGTGTTCTTCACCAAAACATTTTCGAATGTGATTTCGAAATGAAGAAATATAAAAGTTCGTCCTCAATGTTAGGAAACGAAAAGGTCTTTCTCTCTTTCTTTATTTTGTTCTTCCTTCCTTCCTTCCTTCCTTTCCCGCAGTGGGGCACTGCGGTTATGAAATTAAAGGCCCCTCCTGTTTTTGGAACCGCAGGAGCTTTCTAGTTTGCTGTTAGGTAGATTTTTGGTTCCTCTTTCCTGTCATGCTCTCTTTTTCTTCATGAATTCTTTTCTTTTTTCTGCCTTCTTGCTCATTCACCTGTATTTTTTCCAAAAATCTCTTCTCTTGCCGCTTGTCTCGCGATTCATGTATAGTTTAATCTGTTAGTGTTCTGATGTAAGTCCAGCAGTAGATAGGTTAAGCCTATTTTAACATACTGGAAACTGGTAATCTTCCAGTAGGTATTAATTTAGTTTTACTAAAGCCTGCTGGGACACAAGTAATGGGTTAGTGCATTTGTAAACAGGAATCGCTTGACAAGTGGCCCCCTTCATCCCCCCCTTCCTCGTCCTGATATGGCTCTGCGTAGTCGGCTGGACGTTAAGCAACAAATAAACAAACAAACAAACTTCCTTCCTTCCTTCCTTCCGTTCTTCCTCCCTTCCTTCCTTCTTTCATTCCTTCCTTCCTCCCTTCCTTCCTTCCTTCCTTCTTTCATTCCTTCCTTCCTTCCTTCCTTCTTTCCTTCCTTCCTTCCTTCCTTCCTTCCTTCCTTCCTTCCTTCCTTCCTGTCTTCCTTCCTTCCTTCATTCATTTTTTCTTTCTTCCTTCCTTTCCTCCTTCTTTCTTTCTTTCTTTCTTTCTTTCTTTCTTTCTTAATTTCTTTCTGTCATTCTTTCTGAGTTTTTCTCGTCCTTTTTTCATCGTTCTTTCTTTTCGTTTTTTCGGGTTTTTTTTCTCAGCGATTGCTTTTTTTCACAAACGGTACAGGCAATTTTAAGGCAGGCATTGGCTTTTTGTGTTTCCTTCCTCCTAATTTTTCTGTCTTTCTTTCTTTCTTTCTTTCTTTCTTTCTATCTTTCCGTTCCTTTTTTCTGATCAGCGATTGCTTCTTTTCAAACACAGCAACTTTAAGGCAGGCATTATCTTTGAAAAAAAACCAAACTTGAATACATTTGTGACCCTCCACCACGAAATGAGTCGCATGTCACCTCGCGCGGTTCTGCGCTAGGCTTAATATAAGTCCGGGGAGTGTGTGATAACAGTCACTGTGGGAGGATCGCCTTTGTCACAGGCTTATAACTCAAACAGTTGTCGCTCTTTTCTAAAACGGTTTTCACCACTGGATAGAGCATAAAAAACTCTTTAGGAAAATGTAAAAATATGAAAATCATGCAAAGGTGACATGCGACTCATTTCGTGGTGGAGGGTCACATTTAAGCAGTAAAATGATCACGGGAAAATTGAGAGGAAAAATTAGAAACGAGTGAATAAATTATAATAAAATCTTAAACAAATAAAAACTTACAAATATTGATGATGATGACGGCAATATCAACGATGAACGTGATATCGACGAAAGAAAACCGTTGCATTGCAAGAACACATAAAGGATCAAATGTTAGAACTAAAAGTTTGTACTCGTAAAATCTACAAATAATATTGTACTCAAGGGGAAAAAACGCAATGCGTACGAAGATGTTGAAAACAAGTAACTTTACCGACGTTCACACGAATGCTTCATTGCATAACACACGGACAAGCTAGCGAGCAAGCAAACAAGCACAACCCAGAAAACCTTCCATTATTGTTTTTTCTTCTTTTCACATCCTTCTGATAATCGTCATCGTCATCTCTTCCCTCTCCCTCTCTCTCTCTCTCTCTCTCTCTCTCTCTCTCTCTCTCTCTCTCTCTCTCTCTCTCTCTCTCTCTCTCTCTCTCTCTCTCTCTCTCTCTCTCTCTCTCTCTCTCTCTCTCTCTCTCTAAATTTGTTGAATGACTACGCATGCATACATACATCATCATCATCATCATCATCATCATCATCATCATCATCATCATCATCATCATCATCATCATCATCATCATCATCATCATCATCATCATCATCAGAAGCAGCAGCAGCAGTAGCAGTTGCAGCGGCAGCAGCAGCATCCTTTACCCCCCCCCCCCTCTTTTTTTCAAATTTGCTTTATTGTGTGTTGGTGCGTCCCAAAGATTTAAAAGAAAAAAAAAGCAATTTATCATGTCTCTCGTAAAAAAAAAATATCATCTTATCTTTTCTCTCTGCCTCTCTCATGCTTGAAGACCATTCAAACCAAAGACTCACCTGGTCAACAAAAACTGCACGACAAAAGTACTAGACACTGTTGGACTAATGGAGCAACCCAAACCAACATCCACACCGACGCACTGTTGCTCTGTAAATGAATGCACCCTCTCTGCCCACCCGAATTCCTACCCGTTTAACCAGCAATTAATGATAATGCCGTCAGTTAGTCGGGTGGGGTCGCAGGCTGGGAAGGATGCTGCTGTGGGTTTTAGCACCAGGATAACTAAAAATCTATTCCCGGGTTCTGTCCCTACGGGGTAGTTTTATTGGGGTGGTTGTTCGTGCTCACGTTCGGTCTCTATGGTTGAGTTATTAAGTGATGTTTCTTCCAGTATCTGTTGATGAGCTGAGAGAGTGTGGTGGGACATGGAGTGAGCAGGGATTGGGGTGTGTGTGTGGGGGGGGGGTGGGGGGGGGGTAGTGGGTGGGATGGTAGTCGCCGAAGGAGTGGAGAACAAGGTGTGTGTGTGTGTGTGTGTGTGTGTGTGCGCGTGTGTTTGTGTGTGTGTGTGTGTGTGTGTGTGTGTGTGTGCGTGCGTGCGTGTGTGTGTGTGTGTGTGTGTGTGTGTTTGTCCATTGGTCTGTCCGTCCGTCCGTCCGTCTTAGCTTGTTTGTCCTCATCTGTGTATACCCAGGCATGCTGGCGTTTTTGTTTTTTCCTTCTTGAAATAGCTTGATGTTCACAAATTGTGTATCACATTACGACTAATGACGTCAAATGATGGATAGATTAAATTGTGCTCCTTTCTTAATCGCTTGGTTCAATGCACTGGTAGCTTGTTTTCTGGCTTGATGAGATCTATTGTTCGTTGAAACACGAACTGACCGCGGGATAATCACGTAGCTCTGTGATTGTTTGCTCTGTGGCTCTAACCGACATTTGGCTAAATCCTTTTGTTTGTGTGATTTTGCTTGACATTTGCCAACCAAAAATAACCGGTCTGTACGATAGTTGGTTGTGTTGTTATGAATCAATAGCTGAAGCTGTATCCGTTTTATGTCTGTGTAACTGTCTGATTGCTAATTTTACCAGCTAGCTTAGAAAATATTTGCGCCTCCGCGTGTTTATAATTAGGCCTAAATTAAACGAATTTAGACATTTGTTCTGCCCTTAGCTGACTGCTGAATCTATCTCTACCAATGACTGTTGAACTCTATCACTAAAATCATAATGTTTAATGCAGGGGCGAGGAACAAATAAATCTAAACCTCGTGCATACCTTTGGTATCCTCGTCATATGCACTTTAAACAACTTTTCGCTAAGACAAAACAAAACAAAGAACAAATCGGAAATGGAAAACAAAGGTGAAAGAATAAAGACAGATAGACAAACATATACAAACAAACAAACAAAGGTCTTTATCGCCGCGAATATAAAGGGAGAGAGAGAGAGATAGAGAGAGAGAGTGTGTGAGAGAGAGAGAGAGAGAGAGAGAGAGAGAGAGAGAGAGAGAGAGAGAGAGAGAGAGAGAGAGAGAGAGAGAGAGAGAGAGAGAGAGAGCCGATTTATGAACAAAACATATAACAAGTCGCGTAAGGCGAAAATACAACATTTAGTCAAGTAGCTGTCGAACTCACAGAATGAAACTGAACGCAATGCAACGCAGCAAGACCGTATACTCGTAGCATCGTCAGTCCACCGCTCATGGCAAAGGCAGTGAAATTGACAAGAAGAGCGGGGTAGTAGTTGCGCTGAGAAGGATAGCACGCTTTTCTGTACCTCTCTTCGTTTTAACTTTCTGAGCGTGTTTTCAATCCAAACATATCATATCTATATGTTTTTGGAATCAGGAACCGACAAGGAATAAGATGAAAGTGTTTTTAAATTGATTTCGAAAATTTAATTTTGATCATAATTTTTATATTTTGAATTTTCAGAGCTTGTTTTTAATCCAAATATAACATATTTATATGTTTTTGGAATCAGAAAATGATGGAAAATAAGATGAACGTAAATTTGGATCGTTTTATAAAAAAAATAATTTTTTTACAATTTTCAGATTTTTAATGACCAAAGTCATTGATTAATTTTTAAGCCACCAAGCTGAAATGCAATACCGAAGTCCGGGCTTCGTCGGAGATTACTTGACCAAAATTTCAACCAATTTGGTTGAAAAATGAGAGCGTGACAGTGCCGCCTCAACTTTCACGAAAAGCCGGATATGACGTCATCAAAGACATTTATCAAAAAAATGAAAAAAACGTCTGAGGATATCATACCCAGGAACTCTCATGTCAAATTTCATAAAGATCGGTCGAGTAGTTTAGTCTGAATCGCTCTACACACACACACAGACAGACAGACACACACACACACACACACATACACCACGACCCTCGTCTCGATTCCCCCCTCTATGTTAAAACATTTAGTCAAAACTTGACTAAATGTAAAAACATTATCAGTTGCACTAATTAACATGTCGCTGCCCTACACGCCACCAGGCGTGAAAGGCAGTAAGTAAGTAAGTAATTAACATGCATACAACGAAAGTAAAGGACATTTGTGATGAATAGAGAAAGAGACAATTTTAAGGACTGAGGTGCATTAACCTACGTCATTCGTGTAATTCCAAGCAGACGTTGACCAGAATTAACCCTCATTTTCATTATTTACGGTTTTGTAAACAGAAACATGGTGGTCAAACTAGTGCACAAACATCCAACATTCAGCAAAACTGCTCACCCGTAACACATTTCTACCAATCGAATAATCAGCAGTAAAAGCTGTTGACATTCGTTGATGAGCACATTGACGCACGTACACGTAGCGAATCCAAAGAGTAAAATTACTTCTCTTTAATATGGCAATCCCATCAGCTTCTGATCCAGAGTCATCACTTAAATGTATTGCTTATTTTGGTTTGATTTTTCACTCCCAGAAGGCAAGCGCTTGTTTATTCCATTACCGGTAATGATGTTTGATGCCAGTTTTGTCTTTTTTATATTTAGTCAAGTTTTGACTAAATATTTTAACATCGAGGGGGAATCGAAACGAGGGTCGTGGTGTATGTGTGTGTGTGTGTGTGCGTGTGTGTGTGTGTGTAGAGCGATTCAGACTAAACTACTGGACCGATCTTTATGAAATTTGACATGAGAGTTCCTGGGTATGAAATCCCCGAACGTTTTTTTCATTTTTTTGATAAATGTCTTTGATGACGTCATATCCGGCTTTTCGTGAAAGTTGAGGCGGCACTGTCACGCCCTCATTTTTCAACCAAATTGGTTGAAATTTTGGTCAAGTAATCTTCGACGAAGCCCGGGGTTCGGTATTGCATTTCAGCTTGGTGGCTTAAAAATTAGTTAATGACTTTGGTCATTAAAAATCTGAAAATTGTAAAAAAAAATAAAAATTTATAAAACGATCCAAATTGACGTTTATCTTATTCTCCATCATTTGCTGATTCCAAAAACATATAAATATGTTATATTCGGATTAAAAACAAGCTCTGAAAATTAAATATATAAAAATTATTATCAACATTTTTTTTTGGAAATCAATTTAAAAACACTTTCATCTTATTTCTTGTCGGTTCCTGATTCCAAAAACATATAGATATGATATGTTTGGATTAAAAACACGCTCAGAAAGTTAAAACAAAGAGAGGTACAGAAAAGCGTGCTATCCTTCTTAGCGCAACTACTACCCCGCTCTTCTTGTCAATTTCACTGCCTTTGCCATGAGCGGTGGACTGACGATGCTACGAGTATACGGTCTTGCTGAAAAATGGCAGCTACTTGACTAAATATTGTATTTTCGCCTTACGCGACTTGTTTTTTTTTTACCTCAGTTGCATGCAGGCTGCTGCAACCCTTCTTTTTTTTTTTTTTTTTTTTTTGGGCGGGGAGCATCCTTCTTCATGGGTCTTTTTATTTTTTTTTCTACTTCTTTCCGCTTATCCTTAATACCTAGCCTGGACATGTATTCATTATGATGGACATTTTTTTGTTCTTTTTTTTCTCTTTACTACAGTTACTCTAACGTTACAGCTATTTCATTCACCTTTGCTATGTCTAGTAGTTTGTGCGTTTGTTTTCGTGTATGTGCGTGTGTGTGTGTGAGTGCGTGTGTGTGTGTGTGTTGTTGTTGTTGTTGTTCCCATATTTCTGTTAAATAATACCATTTTCAGCGGGACAATAAATAACATGTTAATTAATCCAACGCTCGATGGACAAAAGGCGAGAATTTACAAATTACCAATTACAGTACTAGTTTTGTCTTGTTTGGTAAGAAGCGCTGTGATCAAATTAAGGCAATGTGCGGCACTAAAATTACCAAAATTAAACTTCGAGAATACATGGAATAACTTTGTTTTCTGGGTAGTTATTGAAGTGACTTATAAAAAGAAATGACATTTTTTCGAATACTAAAGGACATAGACTGCCGTTGCTATGGAAACTGGCATAAACAGCGCCATATTGGATGTTTAGGAAACGACATACATCAGAAATGCATAATATTTGGCACAGAGATACACATGACTTATATCTACAATCATATAGAACGATATTTTGACAAAAGACTACAGTTGATATTAAATCAGTTTTCATAATAAGTATTCATGAATGTAAGGTTAGAATCTATAAGTGTCACTGCGAAAGGCGGGGTGTTTCGGGTGGTGTGTACTTATCATCAATCCAAACTGACCGCTGGATCCGTCTTTTCAATTAACTCCATTGATTCACGAAGAGCTTCACCGGGTACTGAAAATTTAGAGTCTTGACTGTTCACAATAGCAAATACAATGCACTTCAGAACACGTTCATGATTTATCATTCATTCATTTGTACCTTTTGCTTTGTTACTTCATGAAACGATTTGAGTTTGCTGTTTGTTGTCTGTAAAATATCTCGATGTTACCTGACTTATAACATTCAATGAACTGTGAGAAATGTATGTAAATGCAAGCCTCTCCCTACTATACTAAGCTGTGCAAGCATTCAATCAATGCTACAATGCTTGCATGGTGTGTGTGTATGTGTGTGTGTGTGTGTGTGTGTGTGTGTGTGTGTGTGTGTGTGTGTGTGAGTGTGTGACTGTGTGTGTGTGTGTTTGTGTGTGTGTGTGTGTGTGTATGTGTGTGTGTGTGTCACTGTGTGTGTGTGTTTGTGTGTGTGTGTGTGTGTTTGTGTGTGTGTGTGTGTTTGTGTGTGTGTGTGTGTGTGTGTGTTGATCAAAAAGTATGGTGCACAAAATATATACATTTAGATATGTCCAGTGAGCTTGACTATTGAAAGCGGCTTGAGATTGTTTTAGGTCAAGTGGGTAAAGCAGTTTGGATTTAATAAACAAAACATAAACAAAATTGAAACCCGAAATAAATCTGTACTCACCAACACAAGGACAGCACACAGACAATAAACAAAATTAACCAAAAAAACTGTTCCCTAGTTACACATAGGTGATGAAAGAAATGTAGATAACGGACAGATTTTGCATTAGCCACCGACTCCGAATGGAGGACAGACACAAAGGAAAAACAAGTCGCGTAAGGCGAAAATACAATATTTAGTCAAGTAGCTGCCATTTTTCAGCAAGACCGTATACTCGTAGCATCGTCAGTCCACCGCTCATGGCAAAGGCAGTGAAATTGACAAGAAGAGCGGGGTAGTAGTTGCGCTAAGAAGGATAGCACGCTTTTCTGTACCTCTCTTTGTTTTAACTTTCTGAGCGTGTTTTTAATCCAAACATATCATATCTATATGTTTTTGGAATCAGGAACCGACAAGGAATAAGATGAAAGTGTTTTTAAATTGATTTGGACAATTTAATTTTGATAATAATTTTTATATATTTAATTTTCAGAGCTTGTTTTTAATCCGAATATAACATATTTATATGTTTTTGGAATCAGCAAATAGATAAACGTAAATTTGGATCGTTTTATAAATTTTTATTTTTTTTTACAATTTTCCGATTTTTAATGACCAAAGTCATTAATTAATTTTTAAGCCACCAAGCTGAAATGCAATACCGAACCCCGGGCTTTGTCGAAGATTACTTGACCAAAATTTGAACCAATTTGGTTGAAAAATGAGGGCGTGACAGTGCCGCCTCAACTTTCACGAAAAGCCGGATATGACGTCATCAAAGACATTTATCCAAAAAATGAAAAAAACGTTCGGGGATTTCATACCCAGGAACTCTCATGTCAAATTTCATAAAGATCGGTCCAGTAGTTTAGTCTGAATCGCTCTACACACACACACACACACACACACACACACACACACGCACGCACGCACGCACATACACCACGACCCTCGTTTCGATTACCCCTCGATGTTAAAATATTTAGTCAAAACTTGACTAAATATAACAACAAGAAATCCCCCCTTTGACGGACAACGCTATGAAAGGTAATAAAGGAAGTATACTTCCTACAGTACTTTTTGATTACCAGGAAAGCAGCGTCACTTAGCAAGGTCATTCTTTGACAATGAAAAGGGATGGATAGTTTATTTGAAAAAAATAAATTAAACAACATGGATATGTTGAACAAGTCTGCTTCTATTTCCGCCAAGGGACATGCGTAGTAAGTTTTGGCACTGCAAGCATGATATTTACATCTACAATACAAGAAAGAAACAAGAAAATGAAACGTAAACGAAAAAAACACAAAAAACAGAACGACACACTAGTCAGCCAATTAACCAATTAAATACAAAAACACACCAATAAACCAAAAAAAAGTCAGTGAAAAAAACAAAACAAAAAAACAACCCAGACACAACAACAATAACACCAAACAACAGTAGCCGTAGCTAAAGGATATT
>NC_090245.1:81294229-81314229 GCF_037325665.1 Littorina saxatilis
ACACACACACACACACACACACTCACACACACACACGAGTACAGACTCATGCACGCGTGCGCACACACACACACACACACACACATACAAATACACACACCACACACACACTCACACACACACACGAGTACAGACGCATGCACGCGTGCGCACACACACACACAAATACACACACACACACACACACACACACAAACAGTAACACTAACACATGTGCACAAAATGAACACAAACACACACACCGCGCGAGAGAGAAAGATTACAGGGAGGCATGACGTCATGATGCATTAATTGACGTCAAAGACTTTCGACCGTGACGTATTCTTCTTACGCGAGCTTTATCCATAGACTTGGAAACTACGGAATTTCTACCCGTCCAAAGCGGCCTTGGGTGGCGTTTGCTCAAAAAATGGGGGCGCCAATTTTACCCACCGTATTTTTGTTAGTATGGTCCCAATTTTTGGTGAACTTCCATCTCCAACTGTGGCCCATTTTCGGGCACAAAGAATCCTTCTTTATCATGTATTATTCGGTATGCACATTTCTCAAATCGATTACAGTATAGCGTTCACGGGATACCTCCAGCTTCGCTGGGATAAAGAAATGAATGAACAGCAGAGAACGTAACATTTCAATCAGTCGAACAAGTGCCGATATCTTTAAATGCCTTGGGACATTTTGCGTTGGATGATTGATCAGTTCAGGAAATGCATCCTTAACCAGAAACCTGAAATTGAATTATTATTTTGAATATTAGAAAATAATAGGAATGTGGATACGATTGATTGCCCAAACAGACCCCTTTTTCGTGAAAGTGTTTTGCTCACCGAGAAAATGGAAAGGTCAATAGAAAGACACTGATAACGATCTTTGAATAATCAACGATGATGAACGTAGTTTGTGCTCCGCTCAAGGAAACGTGCACTATCTCCTACGTTGCTTTCTTTACCGGGTAACTATATATAAGAATAATTTGTTCCAAATTTCTCATTTGCAAAGTTGTGCATTTGACAAGCAGTGTGTCTGTTTTGAAGGTACATTGCACTGACTTCAAAGCTGAACTGTGTTCACTTGCAGAGAATGTCATATTTGCAAGAAAGTTCCGCTTTTGTGACGAGAAGAAATCACACATGTTCGCACCAACAAAGAAATGATGATCGTAGTTTGGTATTAACTGGTCGCATGGAAGGAATCGTCTTTGATTCCCAAACTGTAACAGTAGGGTTTTACAGAATGCCTTCTGTTGCTTACATTTAATTTCGAACGTGTATTGTTAGTTAAAAATGTGAAGAAAAGAAACACGGTTAAAGCCAGTATGCAACTGTAGGCTTTAAAAGACAGCTTTACGAACAGCAGTGAAGATCTGCCTCGGATCGGACAGTAAAACTTGTTTGCACTTTGACATAAATAGGATCTCATACCTTGTGAGCATGTGCGTACTATACTTAGGTTATCTTAAGTCCAGTTTATTGGTACATGTACTAACAAGGACGTGACGATTTCATGGCAGTGAAAACTACTCTGTGATGTGTACCAGGAGGAGCAGGAGTTCCGCAGAAAAAAGACAACATTCACGCAGCATTATCATTGTAGTGTAAATGACATCATGTGTACCGAAGAAGAACGTTGTGCGTACTTAACATCGCGTGTGGCCGTACAACAGTGAATCGGCATGTGCTGTCTATAATAAACAACACTTTACAAAATAACAACACAATCAACAACAAAAACCCATTTATATACGCAAAAGTAGTTACAAATGACTATGTAACGCTGGTTTTAAAAAAAAATGCCTTACCTTACCTTGCAATGCCTTGCCAATAATTTTCCGATAATTAACCTTAAGAAATAGAGAATTGAATATTTATGGTGATAAAAAAAAAGTCGTCAACTCATCTGAAAGTACACAACAACAAAAATCAGATAAGCAATAACAATGGATTGGTTAGGGTTAAACGACACAATGACCACGTCTAGTCAAATGTCGACAACAAACTGTAACAACTCCACGTCAGCAACAACAGCCATCGCAACCGAAACTATGACGTCATCACCGGCACATCCAAAGAGCGTCATGGACATGGTCTTCGTCGTCGTGGTGAGCGTGACGTCATTTCTGTCGGTGCCGAGCTGTGTCATCATCATCGCGATACACGTCAAGTGTCGTGACCTCAGAACCACAGGACGATCCATGTTGGTTCAGCTCAGTGTTGCTGATCTTCTTACGGCGGTGGGAAATCTAATGGGGGTCTTGTGGTTTTTATTCAGGTAAGCTAAATTTTGCTGCGATGATGCATTTTCTTTTAATTGAATTTCGTTTCCCTATTTTTGCACGAGTACATGTCAAATACACAAATACATTACAACAACAACAAAAACAAGAAAAACAAGTTCAGCCAATTTGCAGTATTACGCTTAATTTGTGCATCAAACAATCATTAAACATGTCTTAGTATGCGTTGATTCAACCACAGGATGGCGAGAGGCGAAATGCCGTTCTTTTATTTTTAAAGGTGATCCCTGACGCCTCTCGATTTTTGGACGTTAGCAGCTGGACTATCTGTTTCGAATTTCTCTCATTCTCAAATTCGTATCAACCTTGACTGAATGAAAAAAATCACTACTCTGACAAGAGAACAACAAGATCTTTGCCTCCCCTCGGTACCATTTTCACAGTTGTGGTGTAATTGATTTACCTTTTATATTTTGATTTTTGTATCAACCTCGACTGTCAGAATAAGTATCAGATACATGTATTGCTATCATGAAAAAATCAGTACTCTGACAAGGGAACATTGCCTTTTGAATTGTAGCAAGATTTTTGCCTCCCCTGGAGACCATTTTCACAGTTGTGGTATATATTTGATTTACCTTTAATGTTATGATTTTTATAGAAATGTTTAAACTAAAATCTCCCGGCTTCAAGACGTTCTTATTCCTTGTTTGTTATGATCTTTGTTACATTTTTAACAAAAAATCTCCCGGCAATCAAGAAGTGCTTATTCCTTGTATGTTATCATTTTTATATAATTTTTAACTAAAATCTTCTAGCAATCAAGGGGTTAACTCACTTATTTCTAACAGAGACTCGGAGGTACTAAACAGAAGCAGGGCCTATTGTGACACGCACAGTTCTCTGACCATCTTCTCCAGTATCGCCTCCTTCTTCTGGACGACGGTGACGGCGTTGTCGCTGTTCCTGGTGTTGGTCAGACACACCCACAACACCGTCCACACTCACTGGAAACCTATCTGGCTGCTGTGCTGGGGTGTTCCGAGTGAGTACAATGTTTGGTGTTTGGCACGTGAACAACATAGTTTGAAAGAATCTTTGAGGCGAACATAACGATTAGGTCGAACAGAGAGATTATCAAGTATCGAATGAATTGACTAAAAAAATCAACACAGCACACCAAATGATGTAGTCTGTCTAAAAATTATTGAGAATCTTCTGATTTAAAATGATATGTATATTTTTGTATAAACATACAAACGTCACGGCATATTATATATTAATGTAAAGGTTATTAAGTTCTTTATCTGAAAACCATGTTTGATATTCGAATCATCTCCCTTTGGTTGCACCAGGCGACAGTTATTGCCCTCGGTTGCAGAATAAGGGTTTACTGAAACAAACGTGTGATTTTTGACAACTTCAAATGGAGCAATTATGAAACTGATATAAGGTTGCAGTTACAGCTGTCGACATCCTTCTCCGTAGGGAAGCATACTTGTTGAGCCGATTTTGTGAAAACACGCGCGCATGATACAAAACAAGAGCGCCGCTTAAACGCTTATCATTCTCCTTATTTCAGTCTGGTGATAGACCAAATAGCCTGGACCGCCAACTCGTCACGTGACCCTTCGAGGTTACGACGCTCGACTTTCACAGGGGCGCTTAGCGTCCGGTTTGAAAGACAGTGAAAAGAAAGCACGCTCCAGTTATTTGTGACAATGGGAGGTGACAATGAACTGGATTTTCCAAAACTCCAAACTAAACTTAACAAAACTCATCGAAAAACATGTTCCATATGCACTTTAGCTGAGTTTACTTTAGCATTTTCAGAACTTACCTCGGCAACTTCGTCCATGTTTACAATCGACACCGGATATGACATCCCCCTGATTTCTGAAAGGCCAAGAAGAGCGGGGTAGTAGTTGCGCTGAAAAGGATAGCACGCTTTTCTGTACCTCTCTTCGTTCCTAAATGCGAGGGGCCGCTACCTCGTAATAGAGAGAAAGAGCGGAGAGAGAGCTAGTTGGCGGTCCAGGATAAATGGTCTATGGTCTGGTTTGATTTCAGCAATCATCACAGCAGCGGCCTTGGGTTTCGAGGTCCTAGGCTATGACCCTAAGATCACCCAGGCCAGCTGGTGTTGGATAGACCCTAAAACTCCCCATCAGCCGGTATGGAACTTCATGACGGGCAAGGCGTGGGAGCTGTTGGCTTACTTCCTCACTATCGTCTTCTACACTGCTGTCAGGATCAGCCTGCTTAGGCATAAGGTTTGTTTGTTTTCCATGTGTTGTTGTTGTCTGTTGCAGTATTGATCCTGGATTAATTTTGATCCCTTGACCCCCCCCCTCTACACACACACACACACACACACACACACACACACACACACACACAAACACACACACACACACACACACACACACACACACACACCATTAGGTGTGCAACTTCATCACTAACAAGACTTGGAAGCTACTGTCTTACTTCCTCACTGTAGCGTTCTCTACTGCCGTCCGAATTAATTAGCTTGCTCAGACATAAGGTTTGTTTCTGTGTCGTGTGTCTTCGGTTTCATCTGGATTTTATAATAAAAAACCGATGTTATTTGGGTCACCAAAAAGGAAAGCAAAAGAGCAAGCAGAAGACGAACAAGAAGGATACATCTGTCCGAGGTGTTGTCGTTAGCGGTAATATGAGAACATTTATTCATCCTACTTACGTGAGAGAGGCCACCTATGAGATAACAATATCGTTCAATTCTTTAGTGAGTATATCATGCATCAATCCAGTTTACTTAGAATTACTTTGTTTTTTTTAACGATTCAACGCAAATGAACATACACTCATTTGCTCAAAACCATGTTTCTCACAGGCAATCAGTGACAACGTCCTAAGTCATCGGCCTCGTCGCGACGGTATCCGTGATGCCAACATCAAGCTGATGTTCGTCCCGCTCGTCTTCATCGTCCTGAGACTGTGGGGCACTGTTAGGTTTCTTCTGGGTCTTGTGGACTACACTGCAGCCAACTCCCCCTATGCTGCGTGGATTGCCCCCCTTCAGGTTAGTGTGTTGTTGTTGTTGTTGTTGTTGTTGTTGTTGTTGTTGTTGTTGTTGTCCTGAGACTGTGGCACAATATGAGGTTTCTTTTGGGTCTTGTGGACTACACTACACAGAGGACTGGGTGGCCAAGTGGTAACGCACTTGCGCTCGGAAGCGAGAGGTTGCGAGTTCGACCCTGGGTCAGGGCGTTAGCAATTTTCTCCCCCCATTCCTAACCTAGGTGGTGGGTTCAAGTGCTATTCTTTCGGATGAGACAAAAAACCGAGGTCCCTTCGTGTACACTACATTGGGGTGTGTACGTTAAAGATCCCACGATTGACAAAAGGGTCTTTCCTGGCAAAATTGTATAGGCATATATAAAAATGTCCACCAAAATACCCGTGTGACTTGGAATAATAGGCCGTGAAAAGTAGGATATGCGCCGAAATGGCTGCGATCTGCTGGCCGATGTGAATGCGTGATGTATTGTGTAAAAAAATTCCATCTCACACGGCATAAATAAATCCCTGCGCCTTGAATATGTGCGCAATATAAATTGCATAAAATAAAAATAAAAAAATAAAAAAATAAATCCCTGCGCTTAGAACTGTACCCACGGAATACGCGCGATATAAGCCTCATATTGATTGATTGATTGATACACTGCGGCTAACTCCCCCTATGCTGCATGGATTTTTTTGTAGTTGTTGTAGTTGTTGTTGTAATTGTTGTTGTTGCTGCTGTTGTTGTTGTTGTTGTTGTTGTTGTTGTTGTTGTTGTTGTTGTTATTGTCTTTATCGTCACGAGACTGTAATTAAGGCACTGTCAGATTCCTCTTTGATCCTAGACTTGTGTGTGTCTAACATAGTTTATCATCAATGTGGAAACATTGAATCAGTACATCGATACAACGGAGGGAATGAAGTAAGCCTAGGGCTTAGGGTAATGGGGGTCGTTCACATAAATTCTTAGTTGCACTAATGTTGCTGCTGCCGCGTAAGATGGTGATGACGACGACGACAATGACGGTGAATGTTGTGTGTCTATATGTGTGTTCGTGTGTGTGTGCGTGCGTGCGTGCGTGCGTGCGTGCGTGCGTGCGTGCGTGCGTGTGTGTGTGTGTGTGTGTGTGTGTGTGTGTGTGTGTGTTTGTGTGTGTGTGTGTGTAAGAAAGAGAGAGATAGAGACAGAGACAAAGACTAAGAGATTTTAAAAAAAAGTACTGATTTGATTTGACCGCAAGCACGTTGACACACCTTCTCCACTGCAGGGTTTTGGCGACACGGCACAGGGGTTCTGCAACTTTGTGATGGACGTCATTTTTTCGCCCCAGTTCCGTCGTCGTCTGTTTTGCAGGACGTCGGATCCGCCAGCCACGTCCTCGTCGAGCAACTGTCGGACGACGTCCATCTCCACCGTGTCTGGACAACACGAATGCTAGGACAGGTTATTGCTTGAACATACCTTCCTTCCATAGATTCGACCAAACTTCGATTTGTGCTCAGAGCATCCTCCGCCTGGACATGCACTGAAACAAATCTATGTACAGCTAGGCTGCTCTCTATTCACAGAAATAGTGGTACCTATCAATCTGTGAAATTCATTTTACAGAAAATGACAACAAACAAACAAACTAAACGCACATTCACAAACAAACACACACACACACAAAGCAAACAAACAAACAAACAAACAAAACACACACACGACAAATACACAGTCACACAAACAAACAAACAAACAAACAAACAAACAAACAAACACACACACACACATACGCACACACACACACACACACACACACACACACACACACACACACACACACACACACACACACACACATACACACACAAACACTGAAACAAACAAAAGCAAAAAGGACCATCTTCACAAATAGTAGCCGGACTGTTGATGTCTGGTGTGTGTCCATTTGGAAGAATGGTCTTTTTCTAATTGTATTTCAAAGTCTAAGCAGGTCAGCGTTGGACTTCATATTTTTTTTGGTACAGAAAGGGCGGAATCTTCAAAGCCAAATATCTTCATTCTTAGAACATGAATATGTACCAGCATAAATGTTGAGATAATCGTCGCTTTGAATTCTAGCTTTGTTTCGTAAACTTGTCGTGTTAAGTCATAATTCTAATGTTCTGGTTGTTTCATAATCTAGTGTTTTTTCAGAAGACTGTCATAATATGTTGTAATATACACACGCACTCACACACACACACACACACACACACACACACACACACACACACACACACACACACGCACACACACACACACACACACACACGCACACACACACACACACACACACACACACACACACACACACACACACACACACACAAGCTTGCACTTTCATAGTTAAAACGTTCCTGTTAGTTTTAGCCTCTCGCCCCTTCTTTCTGCTCGTATGAGATTAAATCAATTAATGTATTTTGTGGTGGTGATATTTTGTATCATCCATAGTTAAATGTTCTGCTCTAAGACTACTGTTACAGTGATTACTTCGTTTGGTAAACACGACAAGTTCGGGCACACTCTATAGTCAGTCAATGTTTTGTAAACTCGCGAGTAATGGAATTGATTAAAACTAATGCACAGGGCTCCCCACGGACGCCCGTCCTAGAGGGACCATGGACCCCCACTTATAATATTTAGAGGGACCATGGACCCCCTAAGCGGAATTTTTAGAGGGTCCCATTTGCACCGTATAGTTCAGCCTCCTTTCCGATATCGTTCCCGCTTGAAATTGGCATAATTTGCGCTTGCACTTTGACTTAACTGACGACTACAGTCTGAAAAGACTACGTACGGGACGCACGACACCGGAAATGTAATGCGTCCCAGGACCCGCTCTTTATATGTGTAGTGCGTCCCGGGACCCCCTCCATGAATTTCTAGTACGTGATTTCGGCTTTTAGTGCGTATAGGACGCAGAGACGCGCACTTTGGGGAGCCCTGAATGCAACATGAATACAGATGTAATGTTGAACCTTAACAAGAACAATTTCCTCGCACTCCATTGCACACTGATTTGCCCGATTTTTTAATCAAATCGAGATTACTGAGCGTTCAAACAAATTCGCCGGATTTCGGTAAACAAACCTTGCTGATTAGATACACACAGCTGTATTGTCGCTGTGTAGACTTGGACCGCTTTTTAATCACCGGAACTAATGTGTGTGAATGCTCCACGCATGGCCTGCGTGCGGGGTGTGTGTCAAAAAGTAGTATGGACTTTGGTTTGGGGAAAAAAAGAAGAAATGATACTCAACATCGCCATCATCATAATAATCATAATGAGAAAACACATAAACACACAGACGCGCACACGCACGCACGCACGCACGCACGCACGCGATCACCCACCCACCCACCCACCCACCAACCCACACATTGTAATTGCGTTGGTGGTTTTTGTCGGTCGCTGGGATTGACAAACAAATCGTGACGATTTTTTGGTGTTGCTTTTTGCTGGGCTGCGTTTGCTTTTAAGCGGTTTCATTCATTCCAATCATGAATAAACAATTCGCTGTGTCCGACAACATTAAAACAGCACTCTCTGAACGGGAGGAAAGCAAAGACATGTGTGTCACATTCAGTTATCAGTTATCAGATCTCTCTCTCTCTCTCTCTCTCTCTCTCTCTCTCTCTCTCTCTCTCTCTCTCTCTCTCTCTCTCTCTCTCTCTCTCTCTCGCTCTCTCTCTCTCCCCTCTCTCTCTCTTTTTCTCTCTCTCTATCCCTCTCTCTCGTTCCCCCCTCTCTCTCTCTCTCTCTCTCTCTCACACACAGACACACACAGACACAGACATACACACACACACTCACACACATACATACACACACACACAGACATACACACACACACACACACACACACACACACACATAAACGCATATTCGCAAACCGTTCCTGCGGAATATGGCCCGATGATCGGAATAGGGCTGTGTGAGTCTATCCAATCACAAACTCCGCATCCCCCCACGTGTCTATCAGAATAGTATATATAAATGTGTATGTGTGTGTGTCTGTCTGTGTCCGTGTGTGAAAACATTTACCCACACAAGTTAACTTGGTCACAGCTCAGTGGCAAAACTCACGGTCTTCGTGAAGTTCGACAAAGTGTAAAAACGTGAACTGCTATCACCAGCTTTTTTGTTTTATTGACTTGTTCATATGTTGTAATCGTAAATATGTGTTGTTAGAAGTGCATTATTAGGTAAGATCATATACCTATAGTTTTTTAGAATGTGTCCATAAGCGTTAGCTTGTTATTGTTCTATGGTGTTTATGTGTGAAACGTTTGCTTATAACTAAAGTGAATAAAGCTTGCTTTACCCAATTTATTTTTAGACTTTTTTTTCTCGCTCATTTCTCTCTTCTAAAGTATTCCAAACAGACAGTTCTAACAACTCGTACTCGTTCTCAATCTTGATCGCAGTTATCTCCCTTCCATGATTTTCCTCTGCGCAGTGATTTTGCAAAATGTGTTTAGGGACTTTCGACCAGTAAATCAATCGCCCTGGGCGTAACAGGGAGCTTTATTTTTTGTCCAAAGAGAAATTGTCGCACATATCGACTTGAAATCATTATTTGCGTGGTTTTTGTGTGCGTGTCTTTTAATGTAGCGTATAATTTTCGGCTTGGCTCGGTGGATTTTGTGTGGATTTATGTGTACTTATAACTCATCTTAAATTCCAACGCTAATACTGTCTGTCAATGTCCTTGCAACATTCGCCCACCCCCCACGCCCAATCTTCTTCTTTTAATGTGAATATTCACTGGGTTGTTTTTTTTTACTTGCTCTTTACTTCTGTGGGTTGGTTGTTTTCATTTCGTTCTCATTTGACTGCTCAAAGTGTCGCATGTTTATTCATGTGAATGACGTCAGCAAAGGGTTAAAATCTGGGCTTCATTTTCATCCCTTGATTGTGTGCCAGGAATAACCCGCAAGCAGTGGCGCGGACACGACAAAATCGACTACTAATTAAGTGAACGGGAAAAATAGGCATGATATCAGGCTGGCACGAATTACCCGTCTGGGAAAAAATATCCCCCTCCTCTCTTTCTCTAACACACACACACACACACACACACACACACACACACACACACACACACACACACACACACACACACACACACACAAACACATTTTACAGACTATTCACAGATAAGATCAGAGTGCACAGGACCTTGAGCGCTTCTCGTGACCACGACAGTTGAAGACCATTCAATTAGGCCTATTCTCTCAAGAGACAGACACACCATGCAATTTCACACAGCCGTATAAAGATATAACCCTTCCCTTTTGAACTGACATGTGCACCATCACATAATATTGCTATTTCATATGTTACGTGGATTTCCATTGGTCAATTGGGCAAAACTGAGCTCAGTGCAAAAGTGATATCGACGACATTTCCGTCGATCAGTTTTGATATCGACGACCTCTTTATTGCTTCCCCACTTCAAAAACAAAAACACCTAAATTTAAAAACAAACAAATATATATGAAAATGTAATTATCCCAGAATTTAGTTGAGCAAGTGACTAAAGACTTTTTGAAAGGAAAGACATTTTAAAATACTGAAAAGTACAAGAAAAGAGTGAACAAAAAGAAATAATAATCAGAGGGAGGAATATGGAACAGCCAAAACTGAGACAAATACTTTTGTAATTTCTTTACAGAAAGTACAAAATGTCCAGAGAATTAGCAATATATCTAACATTGACTGACTGTGTGATGATATCTTCTGCCATTGGTCTGTTTCGACAGTGATATCAAAATCTCGACCTCCGGTCTCGATTTTGATATCACTGTCTCAACAGACCATAGCAGAAGATATCATCGCACAGTCAGTCAATATTGGGTAATATCTGCTCGCGCTTTTACATGGCTGACCCCAAGAGAAAGCTTTTTCTTCAACTAAGACACGTGAAGCCTACCCAACATCTACAGCTTTGGAAGAGAAGTACTCTTTTTTATCTCTGTTTTTGTTGTTTATGTATTTATTTATCTATGTTTATTGAATTTTATTTCATTAGTCTTTTTGTGTGTGTGTGCTGAATTTCTGTTCTCAGTTTGACATAGGTGTGAATTCTTTCAGAAAAGAGCAAATAAAAAATAAAAAATAAAAATGCACAGAAAGCACACCCATATTTAAAAAAAACAAATTCTGAGAGGGAGATGTCCTTACGTAATGTGAAAGCAAATGCCCATATATATATATAAATCCGCCTATAGGGCGACCATTGTAAAAAGGGGTTTTATGGCTACCAGTGCTATATCCGGGTTTTTTAAAGCAATATTAACTAAATTTTGTAATTACATTTGCTAAGTGACCTACACCCAACAGTCAAGTATTGACTGTGAAAATCAGTCAAGATTAAGATATAGGTGTTTAACATCGTCGCCTTAATGAAGATGATATGTTTACACTCAGTTAAAAAGATATTTGTATAAGTATCGTGGTTGACTAAAGACCCTTTTTTGCAAAGGACGGCCTAAGTCTCAAAATCACTTATTCAATTTTGTGCTCAAACAGTAAATCCCAACTTGATGCGATTTACAAGCAAGATACGTTAGGTACTTTCTCCTCGATAGCGCATGGGGTCAATGTTGTCAGGCCAATGAAATTGGAGAAAAAGACGCCAAAACTTGGGGCGACCGACTTTCGGTCGCCCTAAATCGAAAGGGTTGTAAAATGGGGGCTTTAGGGCGACATTTGGTCTCAGTCGGATTAAGATTTATATATCTATATATTTCGGTTTTGGTGTAGGCGGTCACTTGCAATTAAAGATCATTACCTTTCACGCCTTCCATGATTTCCTTGGTCCATGATACCTTGACCGATATGCACAGATCGATGCAACACATTGCAGAGAGCAATTTCCCGAACACCGTGCTCTTGTTTTTTTATCGGTTGAAATAAATGTGGTTTTACTCAAGAATCGGAGGCTAACCTATGCCTGTTTCTCGTACGATTGCATCCAACACTCATGTGACATGGATGAACAACAACAACAACAACAACAACAACAACAACAACAACAACAACAACAACAACAACAACAACAACAAAATCCACCATTCAAGATATCATATCCGTATACAATACGCAATGATGGCATCGATTCAATAAAAAATTAATAATGAACAGGATATATATACAGACAACGTCAACCATTTTGGTGTCAAAACATGCAAGATTTTGCATGAATTCCAACAATTTTCAACCAGCAACATGTCCTTGAGACCAAAAGCGGGAACTGAAGTGGTTTCTCTTAACGGCAACTCAGATGCGAACTGATAAGGAAGGGAATTATCAACACAGGCATAGTTTGCTCAGGTTGTTTGAGGAATGTCTTGTTACGTTGGCCGCCTGCGCATTCAAGGCAAAACTGGGAAATTAAAGGAGAGTGGTCGATTATGATGGAAGGGTGGTCAAGACTGTGAACGATAACAAGCTTTAACAGGGTTTGTTGTTCCCGAAATCGATGAACGAATTTTCGTATTACAAAGTTTTAGTTTCCTTTAAGGCTTTATGGCCAGTGGTTGTCTGTAACATGGGTTTTGCTTTAGCGTTACGCATTGATTTATAACAGTTGTGTCGGTGTCTTCAAAAAGCAGATTGGTCACAAAAGGAGGACGCTTTTACAAGTGATTTTTGCTGAAGCTTGGTCTTGAAATTTACTGTTTCAGACTTTTCAACAGAGTATTTACAAGGTAAGTGATATTCAAGTGTCGTTTTCAATTGTCGTTGCGATAGGTATGACTATCTGATATGTGGTTTCTAGTCCATTTTTACAAAGTAGTCTTTATTTCGACGGCACAGCTGCAAAGAATTTATTGACAAAGACCAAAACTTAAAATATATCGTACTGATTTATCGTATAGATCGAGATACGCATTTCCTCTCTTCTTTTCTGTGTTTGTAATGTACGCACGAATCACGATCTACCTAAGTTTTCTTATGACCAAGAAACAGTTTATTGTGTTTGTATGTGGTTGAACACAAACAGCATAACTTATGATAAAAAAAAGCAACGACTTTTTCAATTAATTTTTCGACAACATCAACTCGTAATGAATACCACAAAAGCTACAGCCAGCTAAACGAATAATGCGACGTGAACGTACAATCCTTTGTAATAAATATCAGTTTGTATGCGTGTTATTTTTTATTCTACTCCAGATGGCTGTTTCAACGACATCCGCAACAACATCTTCCATTACAGAATCTACCTTCACCCAAATGTCGACGATGGACATTGTTTACGTCACAGTAACGACAGTGTCGTCATCATTGTCTGTAATTGGCTGTATCGTCATCATAGGAGCCCACGTGGCCTACCGGATGTTACGTACGACAGGGAGAGCAATGCTGGTGCAACTGAGTATTGCGGACATGCTTACTGCCCTTGGCAATATTCTGGGTGTTCTGTGGTATCTTTTTCTGTAAGTTGTAAAATTAATAGTTTGAGTTGTGTATCTCTTTAGCATTGGTACTGGAAAGAGTCAAGATCCGGAAATGTTTTGCCCTAAGTTGTGCAAGTAATAGTTAAGAAAACAGTCTTATTTTTTCACTTAAATCCCACAAAGAACAGCTCTTTTTTTTGTACCTTTGCCTTTTTTGTACTGGGAGGTGTATAGCTATTTCAGTTTTGTTCGATAATCTGCTGCACCAGAATCAAACACACTTGTCTTGTGAATTGGTTTTCCAAAAAAAATATACGTGCGATCACTATTAGTTTATGTCTAAAGCTGTAAGGTTAAAAGTGAGATTGGAAACAATTAAAAATAGTGCAGTACCAAGGAATATTTCGAGACAATATTTTGCATAATCAGTATGCATTGTGAATCAGCCGAGGCCTTGACCTTTACTGGCAAAACACAGGTCTTGTGGGAAAAAATACCTACAGTCACTGGCACGAATGATGAACCATTTCACCCCAAGGCATGAAAAGTAAATCTGTCAATTTCAGACTTTAAACAATTGTAGCAAAGTAACTACTGCCAGCTTTACGTAATTATAAATACTCAAATATCGCAGGAAGCCAGTAGAAATAAAAACAGGTATGCGTCATATGAATCATTGTGTACAGAGTATGTTTCAGGAATCTGCATTATGGGAGGTCGAGCGGGCGGTAGTAGGCGCTCTAGGGGAATAAGGTCTTTAGTTCAAGGTTGATACAGCCAACACTAATCACCTCCATCGGTGTATATCCACGGGGAATAAGGACTTTAGTTCAAGATTCATACAGCCAACACTAACCACCTCTATCTGTGCATGTCCACTGGGAATAAGGGCATCAGTTCAAGGTGCATACAGCCAATTAACACTAACCATCTCCATCCGTGCATGTCCACAGGGATTCTGCCATGCTGAACCGTAGCAAGGTGTACTGCAGCATACAGAGTGCCTGGACAATCTTCTCCAGTAACGCCTCCTTCTTCTGGACAGTGGCCATCGCGCTGACCTTGTGCTGGGCAATCATCAGCAATAGGCCCACCACGGCTGACCGATACTGGGCCATCTTCATGATCGTCTGCTGGGGTGTACCAGGTAAACATGCTTACATAAACGTGATCAAGTGAATATGGACAATGCATATTTTAATAGACGATGTTCGGAAATAACTCTGTTGGGTTTGCACGGGTTGTGAAAGAGTGATAACTCTTGCTTTTAGTGAGGCAAACGTTACCACGTAACAATTTAGGCCACTCACTAGCGAGAGGTGTGTGTGTGTGTGTGTTTGTGTGTGAAACACGTGGACAAGGGGCATGTGTGGAAAGTTTGCCTCAATAAAAGCAAGAGTATTAATTATTTCACAACCCATTCAAACCCGACAGAGTTATTTGCAGAACTTGTCTATTGCTATCAAACCATGTCAACGGCTGTCAGTGGTAGTTGTGTGCTTGCGTTCACGCGAGAAAGCTGATAATGGCCCGCAAGGGGTTCATTGCTTGCAATGTGTGCTGAGTTACTGATTCTGAGATATACTGGACTATACTTATTCTCACATTACCGGGTCTGAAACCAACAGAAATGAGCTGTTATTTTTTTATGTTCGCGTTTGTATCTGGTGAGTGCATTGAGATTGTTATTTTGGTCTAGTTCTCACCTGCAGTTTCTTGTTCCAAGACTCAATAATTGTTTTGTTTACTCATTTTGAGGGCCCCAAAGGGGGGGTATCATCACGATCATGGAAAGGGAAATTTTTAGCTTTCACGATCACAGTTACCTTGATTTTTGTTTTCACGATCACAAACACCTTGACGAATAGAGGATCATAGAGTGATACAGCTGTGAAAAATGTACGTTGAAAATAAAATGCTTTGCAATAATGCCCATCACAATCACGAAAACAAATGACGATCACGATCACGAGACTTGATTTTTTTGTCATCACGGATCACGGGCAAAGTCCCATCACGATCACAGAAATGGAAATTTCGGCAATCACGGTCACAGAAAGGTAAAAAAAACTCCAATCACGATCACGATTTTAAACCCTTTGGGGCCCTCCATTTTCTGTCCAGCTTTGGTGACAGTCATAGCCTTGTCGTGCGATGTACTGGGCTATGACCCGAATCTTCACCAGGCCAGCTGGTGCTGGATAGACCCCGAGGCCGACAACTCGCTCTTCTGGACGTTCTTCACGGGCAAGGCCTGGGAGCTCTCCGCGTGTCTGCTCACCGTCGTCCTGTACTCTGCCATCAAGATCAGCCTCTTTCGTCACAGGGTGAGACACTCTGAAATAGTTTGGTTTGGTAGCTGGGTGTGTCGTTCTCCTGTGGCGAAATTCCCAACGGAAATCCCTGAAAATGACGTGCGGCTACAATGTTACATTATTTTTATCGTTTCCTTGCATGCGAGTGTTTATGTTTTCAAAGCCCCAGGAAGAAAGAGGTTTGTTATTGCAAAGCTCGGACAGAGCAGAATAAATTCGCAGTTTGGGCTTTAAAAGCAGTCAGTATTAATATAAGTATCCAGGCCGGGACGGACACGGGCCAACTTTATGTGCAGACTCAGAGACGGCATCCATGTCCTACCCCCGTGTCACCACAGTGGTACGTAAAAGACCTCGGTTATTCTGCCATAATTGCAAGTGGCTGATTACACCTAAACACGGATACAACTAGGTATCTCATCTAAAGTCAGGGTAACACCCGGTAACATGCCCCTAATGGTTTCACCGTGAGGGCGTAAAACATTTATCTATGTAAATAATATCTTCGTGCACGTCTACTGAACTGTTTAGAAAAATGCCCATTCTACTTGGTTGTTAGACACTGGTTTTGTTTTTAGGTCTGTATGGTTTTGAAACTCCGTTATGTGGTTTTCAAATTAACGTAACCATTAATGGATATTATTGCAAAAATATATAAATATGAAAGTATGCATGAAATACTTAAAGTTGTATGTCACCTGACGTATGTTATCATTAAGATGCTGACGTTATATGGGTGTCCTATAAAGATTTTTTTTAATCAAAACTCACAAAAAAAGAATGTGGATGACGGTGATGGACAAGAAGAAAAGGAACAATCAATCAGGCCAAGAGGAACTAAGTTTACTGATAAGAAAAAATCCATCCTTTACGCATCAAATCATATCAAATAGGATCATATCAGAGTAAATTTCATCTGAACTGTATCAGGTTCAAACCATTAACAGACAGTGATGTCAAATAAGTCCATAATGTAACCCAACCACAACGTCAACGATACCCACACCTTACCACGGGTCCATGCCTACTGACCGAATGCCTACTGACCGAATGCCTACTGACCGAATGCCTACTGACCAAATGCCTACTGACCGAATTCCTACTGGCCGAACCCTACTGATCGAATGCCTACAGACCGAAAAACTACATATCGACGTTGTCGTGGAGTGTTGGTGTAACTCGATTATTAGCGATATTGATCCCCTTACCACTTCTTCCCCAACAACAGGCCAAGAACAAGGCCATTGCATCAAACCGGAAGAGTCGCCGTGACGTCATCCACGAGGCCAACGTCAAACTGACGTTCGTTCCGCTGGTGTTCATCATGCTACGGATCTGGGGGACTGTCCGTTTTCTAATTGGCTTCATTGACCACCAGTATGCCAGCTCGTCCGAGGCTTTTTGGGTTGTTCCATTACAGGTAAGTTTTGAATATTGTTTGTTATTACTCTCCATAGCAAATCAAGGAATAGGGTTGCCCATAAAATAGGATGGAGCAGTCTGTTCATATCAACGTTACATTCAAGAACTTGGACATATCGGTCTTTAAAGGGGACGAACAAGATACCCAACGGACAAATACTGACAAATGATCGCTGTGACCCACAACTGTCGTACGCTAAAGAAGAAGAAGATCGCTGTGATAGACATGTCAAAGTCCTGTAAATATTTTGTTTTGTGTATAAGGCAAAAAAAATAAATTAGTCTGTTTACGGTAACATAGGCCAAAAACATAGGGTCGGTAGGTCGGGATTTTTTATTTTTTTTATTTTTTTTTCAAAAAACATATTTTTAAGTTATTTTGCCAAAAAACAAAGACTTTTTTTTTCTTTTTTTCTTTTTTTTCCCCAAATGCCAAAAAAAAGTCTAGGGTCGGTCGGGATACCGTTAACAGACTTTTTATTTTTTGCGTAATCAAACGTTCCCGAAACTTACCTTTGTTATTTTGTATTCTTGGTTTCGGAACGTTAGCATTCAATTTGTTTCGGATTTGTGTACATAAACGTGTTTAACATCACGTCAAACACCACTGATAGGGCAACATCGCTGCCTCTTCAACCTTCCAGCTGGCCTTTGAGACAAAGATGAGGACAGGCTGTCCGAAGTTGTTTTTTTGTTGTTGTTTTTTAAATATACACAGGCCGTCCGAAGTTGGATGCAGGTGGATTATGTATACACTACCTGAGACATATCCTAATCATGTGTGGGAAAATCAGTAATCATCACAGTTGGGTTTACTTAAATGATATAAATACCATTTCCAGACGTTTTGTCTTGACTATTGGAAGAAGGTTCAAGAACATTCACAGAGAATGGTTGATGTTCATGTTCACAATCGGTATGAAGTTTTACATTCGCGTAATTTAGAAACCTGGATATGATACCATTTCTTATACCCTGAAATATGTTGCATGTACTTTATATTTATTGTTGTTACTTATTCTACTGGAAGTTTAAGATCTCACTTTCTCTGTTGGCATTTCATAGCCATGGGCATTATGAGAGCATGCTTAAAAGCAAAGTCTGCTAACATTCTCTGTTAAATTGAAAATTCCACTGAAACACTAAAACAGATATCCTGCTTCCCTTTAGTTCAGCAAGGAAGTGGTTATGTTTCATGTCACTTATAGAGAATACTACATGGCTTGCTGTGTCGTACCAGATTTACACGAGGTGTTTTTTTTTAAATATTGAACTGCGAGCGAAAGCGAGCTGTTCACTATTTGAAAAAGCAACGAGTGTAAATCTGGTACGACACAGCAAACCATGTAGTATTCTGTTTATCCTACATACTGTACTTACGTGTATTTTTACTGAAAATGTCCTGCAGTCGAGGCAGCTAAATTGAAGACGCTTGTTTTGGAACCTCGATCTCTTCTAAAGCCTCGTGCAATCTATTACGTCAAAGTAAAGAAACGTCACTCTGAAAGTGTGGCGTGACGTGTTAGTTCTAAAAATTCATAGAGGGTAATTAGTGACTTTGCTTGGCATTACCTCATTTACAATATATACACACGTGTGATGTGAACGATTATTATCTCAAGAGTGTCTCTCTCACGTATGTAGGATAAAGAGTCGTTTACAACTGCACTCGCATTATTGCATTAACGAGAACTCATAACTAACCAACAGAATGAACACAACACCGACATTTACGAAAAGAATTTTGCGCTTTATTTCAGGGTTTCGGGGACAGTATTCAAGGCTTCGCCAATTTCGTCATCTACTGTTTCTTCACGGAAACTTTTCGAAAACGGCTATTCTCTTGTTGTTGTGGTAACTGCGATGCCAAAATCAGCTCCTCAGAGAATGCTCACTCTCATTCGTCAAGGCCAGCCGCAGTTTCTGCAATCAAAGTTGTTTCCCCTGAGAATGACGTCAATATGTGAACACCCAGGTGGGAACTTAAAACAAAATTCGAACAGTGGAACTTTATACTAGAAGGGAGAAAACTGTTCCGATTTCTCATGACTGACGTTGAGATAAGGAGTTTATTCCCGTGGATACAAGTTACCCGGTGCGTTGTGACATCAAAGAGTTGTAATTGGTTTCACGACAGTGACACAAATAGCACAAATGCGAAAATGCTATATAGAGCTATTACAACAGCAGCCGTTAGATCGAAGTAATTGAAGCACATCAACGATTAACTTTCAAACCCAAACATGCACAGACACAGACACAGACACAGACACAGACATAGACACAGACAAAATACACAGACAAAATACACAGACACAGGAACAGACACACAAACACACACACACACACACACACACACACACACACACAGATACGCACACACACAGACACGCACACACCGCACACACACACACAGACACACACACACACACACACACACACACGTACAAATACACACACACACACACACACGCACGCACGCACGCACGCACGCACGCACGTGCGTGCGCACACACACACACACACACACACACACACACACACACAC
>NC_090245.1:81316729-81326729 GCF_037325665.1 Littorina saxatilis
CACACACACACACACACACACACACACACACACACACACACACACACACACACACACTACCTGCCACGGCAAGGTCGACAGTTATAATCGTTGGAATGTTCTCTGATGTTCGGCACTCGTATTGTCCATCATCGCCCTCAGTGACGTCATTGATGACGAGGTTCCATTGTTTTCCCCTGTGTTGCACGTGAATGCGTGCGTCACTGGTGGAGACATAGACACCTACGGCCAGTATCTGTATCTTCGTTCCTGTTCGTTGCCAAACGACCTGTGGATAGGAACATTGAGATGTTAATGTTGGAAACATGATCAAGCTCGCTGCTTACCCTGACTTTGTACGATCAGGGTCGTGGACCTTTTTGCATCTATATTAGATTGGCCTAACTGCCGATAAACAACAGACTTTTAAGCAATCAAAATTGTGACGGACAGACAGGACGGACAGAGGCCGTTTAATAATTTAGATTGCTTTGAAATTCTGGTCTAATGCAAGATATTTTCTCTCCGAACGTGCATGCCAAAATTCATTTTTCTTTCAGTTGTTTTCAAAATAATAATCTGGAATAATAGGTCGTGAAAGGTGGATGCAGCGCCTAAAGGCAGTCGATCTACTGGCCGATGTGAATGCGTGATATATTGTGTAAAAAATTCCATCTCACACGGCATTAATAGGTAACATGCGCCTTGAGTCGCCTTGTGTGGTGAGATACGTGCGCGATATAAATCCTCGTAAATAAAAATTAAAAAAATAAAAATCCAGTTCAATGTTCCGCCAGAATGGCAGCTTCCTTTGACTCCCACAATCTTACCTGTTTGTTTCCAAGGTAACGGAAGGTGCAAGGCAGTACGGCCGTTTCCCCAGCCTTTGCCGCTACTCTCGATCGGTCTGCGACAATAACAATTATATTAACAATTACTTAAGTGTCTTTTTCTCTTTCTCTCCATCTCTGCCTGTCTGTCTGTCTCCCTGGTTGTGTGTATTCCTTTCTATATCTGCATGTTTGTCTCTGCTCCTGAATATGTGTCTGTCTCTAAATCTGCTTCGCCATCTCTGTCTGTCTGTCTGTCTGTCTTGTCTGTCTGTCTTTCTCTCTGTCTCTTTCTCTCTCTCTCTCTCTCTCTCTCTCTCTCTCTCTCTCTCTCTCTCTCTCTCTCTCTCTCTCGCACACACATTTTCTGTCTATATATGTCCAGGGGTCAATAAACCATTGTCTCTCTGCATACGCCAGCGTTTATTTGATGAGCTTGCGTGGGTACGTTTTTTCTTCTTTGTTTCCTTCCATTTTCTATCTTCCCAGATTTGTTTTTGTCCTAGCTTCTGACTTTACATCTGTCAGTAGATTTCCTTTCGTAATTCTCGCGTTGTCAGATTCCCAATCGTACCTTCTTCCCAACTAACTTCCAGCTGAACTGCGGCAACTCCAGTCCGCGTCGCGTCATCGCTCGCCACTTGACACGTGTAGGCGCCAGCATCTCCTTCTCTGACGTCATCGATGACAAGATTCCACTGTGTGTCGCCATCGTGTTCTACGCTTAAGCGGGGATTGGTAGTCCACACGAAATGGCCAATTGAAAGGATTTCTTGTCGCTCGGTTGAAACTGTTTTGGCCCACAGCACCTGTTTCGCATAAAACAAATATGACTTCATGTGTAAGTGTAACACAAAACGATACAAGACAACATGCATGGGACCATTCAGAAAGTAGGACATATGAACGGGTGGCCGAGTGGTAACGCACTTGCGCTCGGAATCGAGAGGTTGCGTGTTCGACACTGGGTCGGGCCGCTATTTTCTCCCCCCTTTCCTAACCTAGATGGTGGGTTCAAGTGCTAGTCTTTCGGATGAGACGAAAAACCGAGGTCCCTTCGTGTACACTATATTGGGGTGTGCACGTTAAAGATCCCACGATTGACAAAATTGTATAGGCATAGATAAAAATGTCCATCAAATACCCGTGTGACTTGGAATAAAGGCCGCGAAAGGTGAACATTCGCCTAACAGGCTTGAGGTTTGCTGGTCGATGTGAATGCGTGATATATTGTGTAAAAAATTCCATCTCACACGGCATAAAAGCGCTTTGAACTTCGGATAAGGCGCTATATAAATAAAGAGAATTATAATTATTATTATTATAACGAGGGTCTGTTATTTTGAATGAAGCCTTCCGTGAAAGACGTTTTTCTATGCGGCTGATAAATGGGAGTAGGTAATTGTGAATCGTTACCAGTTTGGCTTTTTGTCAACCCCCTTCTTTCTGGCTCTGTCTCTCTCTCTCTCTCTGCAGTCAGATGTGTGAAATACTGGTTTACACTGCTGAAGCAACCTGATTCAAGATATTCCAAGATTGCATATAAAGCTTTATGTAATTTGGCATCGAAGGGCCACACAAATTGGGTCTCACATGTGCAGAGTCTTTTGTGTTGTAATGGTTTTGCTGCTGTGTGGATGTACGGAATGGTTGAGAATGAGAAGTGTTTCTTACAAGAGTTTAAAAGACGTTTACAAGATTGTTTTTGTCAAGAATGGTTCTCCTTTTTAGAATGCAGTGAACGTTTCGACATTTATAATTGTTACAAAACATGCTTGGAAAAAGAGAAATACATTGAATTAATCGAAGATATTAAGTACAGAGTTGCTCTTACTCGTTTCCGCGCAGGAGTATCCGAAATCAACGCTCACAAGTTTCGGTACGCACCAAACCAAACAACAAGAAACTGTCCTCTCTGTACAGCTGATAATGAAGATGAACACCATGTTGTATTGTTATGTCCTTTTTATCAAGACCTTCGAGCAAAGTATTTGAAAATCTCGAACTCTAAGTTAAGACGCTGCAACAACAACTTGTGTATTTCTGTGGCAGTAATGAGGATAATGTGATGAACAGCTTCAGCAGATTTGTGTTCTTCATGTTACAGAGGAGACGAACCCTTATAAATCAGGTTCAGTGACATGTCATCAGGGTCTTAATGTATTTGTTGAATTTTATGCGTGACTATAATTTATTTATAACTGTGCAGATACTATTGCTGTTATTTTAACCACTATAATAATTGTAGATGAATGCAATTCCAAAACAATGGAAAGATTGGATTGTAGACAACCCAGCACATATAGTTAATGTAGATATAATTGATGATGAATTGAATGTGTTTAAAAGCAAACCCAAGTTAATTAAGTTATATTTAAAGAAAAAACGGAATTATAGCATTGAAAAATCTCATGTAATCGATTTTTGGAAAAGAAAACTAGATTTTGTTTTTGTCGAACAGACGTGGTTGTTGCCACGACAGGTGACAAAAGAAGTCCGCCTGCGTGTGTTGCAATGGAAAATTTGTCACAATTTATATCCCACCAATATTTTATTACATAAAATGAAAGTAAGTCAAACAAAATGCTGTAACGAGTGCCCACATATTTTGGATGTCATGGAACACTTTTTCTATGAGTGTCCCCGAATTAGAAGGTTTTGGACTTATATTGAAAAAATGTTGAACAGTCTGACAGGTCGGGCTTTCTTATTGTCTATTACAGATGTATTATTCGGAATCGAGGAATGTCAGGAATCAGCGTTAATTAACCATGTTTTATTGATAGCAAAAATGTGCATTAGCAAAGTTAAGAAAACTAAATAGCATATTCCATTGGAAATTGTATTTCAACAAGAACTTGCGCTACGAAAGGTGTATCCCCATTGTCCTTAGTTAGATTGTTGTTGAATTAAAAAGTAATTTAATGGAAATGTAACCTGTAATGCAAAAGAAAACAAAATTAAAATTTCATTGAAACAAAAATGAAAAAAAAGACCAATGAAGAAGGATATGCTCACCGCCCAAAAAAAAAGAAAAAAACGGAAAAAAACCGAAAATAAAAACGAAAGAGGCAAAAAAGATGGGTTGAAGCAACCTTGCATGCAACTGAGGTCAACAACAAAAAACAAAAAAAACAAAAAACCACTATTGTAATTAATTAGACAATTAAAGATTTTCCCGCAGTGGGGCACTGCGGTTATGAAATTAAAGGCCCCTCCTGTTTTTGGAACCGCAGGAGCTTTCTAGTTTGCTGTTAGGTAGATTTTTGGTTCCTCTTTCCTGTCATGCTCTCTTTTTCTTCATGAATTCTTTTCTTTTTTCTGCCTTCTTGCTCATTCACCTGTATTTTTTCCAAAAATCTCTTCTCTTGCCGCTTGTCTCGCGATTCATGTATAGTTTAATCTGTTAGTGTTCTGATGTAAGTCCAGCAGTAGATAGGTTAAGCCTATTTTAACATACTGGAAACTGGTAATCTTCCAGTAGGTATTAATTTAGTTTTACTAAAGCCTGCTGGGACACAAGTAATAGGTTAGTGCATTTGTAAACAGGAATCGCTTGACAAGTGGCCCCCTTCATCCCCCCCTTCCTCGTCCTGATATGGCTCTGCGTAGTCGGCTGGACGTTAAGCAACAAATAAACAAACAAACAAACAATTAAAGATTTGTTCTTGTATACATATATGTGTGTGTGTGTGTGTGTGTGTGTGTGTGTGTGTGTGTGTGCGCGCGTGTGTGTGTGTGTGTGTGTGTGTGCGTGCGTGCGTGTGTGAGTGCGTGTGTGTGTGTGTGTGTGTGTGTGTGTGTGTGTTTATCTCTCTCTCTCTCTCTCTTTTTACATTTAGTCAAGTTTTGACTAAATGTTTTAACATAGAGGGGGGAATCGAAACGAGGGTCGTGGTGTATGTGTGTGTGTGTGTGTGTGTGTGTGTGTGTGTGTGTGTGTGTGTGTGTGTGTGTGTGTGTGTGTGTGTGTGTGTGTGTCTGTGTGTGTGTCTGTGTGTGTGTAGAGCGATTCAGACCAAACTACTGGACCGATCTTTATCAAATTTGACATGAGAGTTCCTAGGAATGATATCCCCGGACGTTTTTTTTCCTTTTTTCGATAAATGTCTTTGATGACGTCATATCCGGCTTTTTGTAAAAGTTGAGGCGGCACTGCCACACCCTAATTTTTCAAATTGATTGGAATTTTGGCAAAGCAATCTTCGACGAAGGCCGGGGTTTGGTATTGCATTTCAGCTTGGTGGCTTAAAAACTAATGAGTGAGTTTGGTCATTAAAAATCGGAAACTTGTAATTAAAATTATTTTTTTATTAAACGATCCAAAAACAAAATCATCTTATTCTTCGTCATTTGCTGATTCCAAAAACATATAAATATGTTATATTTGGATTAAAAACAAGCTCTGAAAATTAAAAAATATAAAAATTATGATCAAAATTAAATTTCCGAAATCGATTTAAAAACAATTCCGTCTTATTCCTTGTCGGTTCCTGATTCCAAAAACATATAGATATGATATGTTTGGATTAAAAACACGCTCAGAAAGTTAAAACGAAGAGAGGTACAGAAAAGCGTGCTATGCAGCAGAGCGAAACCACTACAGCGCTGAACAGGCTCGTCAGTTTCACTCCGTTTTGCACAAGCGGCAGACTACGGTCATCGTGAAAAATGCAGTGCGTTCAGTTTCATTCTGTGAGTTCGACTGAGCTTGCCTAAATGTTTTATTTTCGCCTTACGCGACTTGTTTTTTACATTTAGTTAAGTTATGACTAAATGTTTTAACATCGAGGGGGGAATCGAGACGAGGGTCGTGGTGTATGTGTGTGTGTGTGTGTGTGTGTGTGTGTGTGTGTGTGTGTGTGTGTGTGTGTGTGTTGTGTGTGTGTGTGCGTGTAGAGCGATTCAGACCAAACTACTGGACCGATCTTTATGAAATTTGACATGAGAGTTCCTGGGTATGATATCCCCGTTTTTTCATTTTTTTGATAAATGTCTTTGATGACGTCATATCCGGCTTTTCGTGAAAGTTGAGGCGGCACTGTCACGCCCTCCTTTTTTAACCAAATTGGTTGAAATTTTGGTCAAGTAATGTTCGACAAAGCCCGGACTTCGGTATTGCATTTCAGCTTGGTGGCTTAAAATTAAATCAATGACTTTGGTCATTAAAAATCTGAAAATTGTAAACAAAATGTTTTTTTATAAAACTATCCAAATTTACGTTCATCTTATTCTCCATCATTGGCTGATTCCAAAAACATATACATATGTTATATTTGGATTAAAAACAAGCTCTGAAAATTAAATATGTAAAAATTATTATCAATTTTTTTTTGAAATCAATTTAAAAACACTTTCATCTTATTCCTTGTCGGTTCCTGATTCCAAAAACATATAGATATGATATGTTTGGATTCAAAACACGCTCAGAAAGTTAAAACGAAGAGAGGTACAGCAAAGGGTGCTATCCTTCTCAGCGCAACTACTACCCCGCTCTTCTTGTCAATTTCACTGCCTTCGCCATGAGCGGTGGACTGACGATGCTACGGTCTTGCTGAAACATTGCATTGCGTTCAGTTTCATTCTGTGAGTTCGACAGCTACTTGACTAAATGTTGTATTTTCGCCTTAAGCGACTTGTTCTTCTCTTTATCTCTCTCTCTCTCTCTCTCTCTCTCTCTCTCTCTCTCTCTCTCTCTCTCTCTCTCTCTCTCTCTCTCTCTCTCTCTCTCTCTCTCTCTCTCTTTCTCTGCCACACCCACACACAAACACACACACACACACACGAACACACACACACACACACACACGCGCGCGCGCACACACACACACACACACACACACACACACACACACACATACACACACACACACGCACTATACCTGTCTTGATCCGAGGTCAGTGACTATGCATGGCAAAACTGCTATCTGTCCAGGTCTGGTCTTGATGTTTGTCCCAACGTGGTCTGCACACACATGTACACATAAAAAACGATGCAATTAAAAACATAAACACACGCACACATGCAGACACGCACACAAACACACGCATTCGCGCACGAACGCACGCACGCACGCACGCACACACACAAACACACACACACACACACACACACGCACATTATTTTCAAAGTTTGTTGGCTGAATGTAAAAATTCACTCATCACATACGTACCTAGTCCAAGAACTCCATGTGAACAAAAAACATACAAGAACCCAAGGATGCTGCTGCTCGAACCCTCCATTTTTGTGGAATGGTATCTGTGCAACATACGTAGTACTGACCCCACTCCCCATATACGGGGCAAATTACTGCGCAGAGTGAGCGGCACAGACGACGCACTGCAGATTATTGAGTTAATCATTCTTTTTTTCCCAGCCCGCTACACGTTGCGTGAAAAGAAAACAGGCCAAGTAGGCTACTCATCATAATCCCAATCAGGTGTAATTTGCCCCTATTGCTCCCATTAAGCTATTGACATTTGAGGATGATTGCAGCAAACTACATAATTGTGAAATTCGACTCACTGCCAGGAAGGGTACTGTGCATTATGTGTTCATGACACCAGTGGCGCGTTGCTTAGGCAGACCGTAACAGAACGTTTGCAAACGATTTCTAGGCAACGCATAGTTTTGTCGTATCGCTCGCTAACGCTCGCGAACGTCAGCATGAGCTCGGCACGAGTACCATTGTCTGGGGTCACTCAGTGAAACGTATCGAAGGCGACCGCTCGCCGAGAATGGTCTAGGCAACGGGGGGTTTGTGCCGGGCATTCTGTAACGTACTTGAGAGGTGGCACGCCAGAAACTATTGCACTTTATTCCCCCCTCTGCTTCTTTACCTCTGTAAACTTGTAGGGGTAGTTATTTTTCGATAATGACCCAGCAACCAAACAAATAACGACCCAGCAACAGCCTGAATCCTCGATAGTGCAATGGGTTGAGAAGTTGTTCTGTTTCGGTACTACTTTTTGCGACTGAAAAGTTCCGAACGCTCTAATGTACGAAGTATACATCTCTGGAGCAAACAATACAAACATACCGCATTTAAATTAACAACTACAGGCCTGAACACATGAATCTCCATATAAAATCCATGAGTTCGGTTGTTTTCTGAATCTAGATCTGCCGTGCTCAAACCGTTCATCACAAGCAATTTCCCAAGGCAAGTAACTCATACTTTGTCTAGCGACAAGAGTAGTTCCCCTTCTTTTCACTCAGTTTCTTCGACAACAGACTGCAATCCGACGGTCAGTTTTCAACAATATTTCATTTAATAAACAGATCACACGCAACCAAATGCACACATCTCATCAATTTAAACAACATAAAGGGGTTTCATACACTATTTTCCCCAGAAAACTGAACTTCATACAGTTTTTAACGTTGGAACACGGGTGCAAAAGTTCGTCTGCTAGTCCCATTTGACGAAAAAACATTATCCTAAGCGATACCAAAACATATACAGAACACACAATATCTGCCTTTGCCGCCACAGCAGAATAACAGCATATCTGTTTACTTGATTTTAGTCCAAAATAGGAAAACTGACAAGAAGTGTTAACAGAATGGAATGATTTGCACGGAACTATACAACCGCGCATTAATCGATCGCCTGCGCAGGTTGACTGGTTGAGAGAATAGGATTCGATCAAACTTTCGCAAAAAAACTCCTCTTTTCTTTGAATAACTGAAGAAAGGAGGAATAAAGAGGTTACACACCTCGTCTCAGTGATTATAAAAAATAATGGTCTCAGTTCGCGGTCATGAAAAAGCTCGCTAAAGCTCGCATTTTTCATGATCCGCTAACTTCGACCATTATTTTTAATAATCACTGAGACTCGGCATGTAACCTCTACGTACTGAGCTTGCTGTTTGACTCTCTCTCTCTCTCTCTTTCTCTCTGTCGCAGTCTCTCTCTCTCTGTCTCGCTCTCTCTGTCCCTCTGTGCCTGTCTCTCTGTCTACGTCTGTCTGTCTGTCTGTCTGTCTGTCTCTCTGTCTCTCTGTCTCTCTCTCTCTCTCTCTCTCTCTCTCTCTCTCTCTCTCTCTCTCTCACACACATTCTGCACGTCTCTCTCTGTCAGTCTGTCTCCCCCCTCTCCCCCCCCTCTCTCTCTCTCTCTCTCTCTCTCTCTGTCTCTCTCTCGAGACCAAACATTTATTGGTGGAATTGTTTATTGCCACTAAGAATGGGGTGTGTTACCCCAAAACCCATGGTAAACAATATTCTTGTTCAAAATACCAATGGAATGAAGAGAAATGTGCAGAGTTTCACTGTTACATGCAGAGCGATCATGTTAAGGGTATTATTGAAGAAGCAACGGCGCTCATTGATATTGATATTAACCAGTCGCTTGCAAAGTTTAATGAAAGTTTGTTTTATGCTGGAGAATGCATGAGAAAGGTTATATTTGTAGGCTCAGAAAAAAGAAGAATTTGGTTTGATCTCGAATGTAGGCAGAGCCGTCAAGTTGTTTGGCAACTCCTTCGCAGGGCTAGCCATTCGGACGAAGATGAAGACAGATTGCAGTATTCTCAGAAGCGCAGAGAATATAAAGAATTTTCATGAGGTAAAAAAAGGAATTATATAAAGATTCTGTGGTTTTGGGAAACAGTCCGTTCAGTGCGACCATCTCTTGGTGGACAATGCAACATATCGATGGAACAGTGGTATGAGCATTTTCGTGATGTTTTTGGTACCGTACCACCTGCTGAAACATATACTCCAGGTAATGAAGGTGATCAAAGTTTTGAGCAAGGAGGGCTAAGAAATTGTGACTCTTTAAACCAATGGATCACACATGATGAGGTAATGCGTGCAGCCCGGGCGCTGAAAAATGAAAAGGCAACTGGCCCAGATGGGTTGATTAACGAATTTTATAAGAATGGTATTGATATACTTTTGCCTTTTTTCACCAAATTTTTTAATCATTTATTTGACAACGGTTTGTTTCCCGATGAATGGTCACACTCGATTTTGCACCCAATTCATAAGAAAGGAGATATTGATTCACCGGATAATTATAGAGGTGTTTCGTTGTTGAATGTATGCAGCAAATTATATAGTTTTATTTTGAATAAACGTATTTCTGATTGGATAGAAGAGAACGAAGTTGTTGGGGAGGAGCAAACTGGTTTTTGCCAAGATCACTCTACAGTAGACCACATAATATTTACACGGTTTGGAATTG
>NC_090245.1:81331729-81360327 GCF_037325665.1 Littorina saxatilis
CGATCTTTATGAAATTTGACATGAGAGTTCCTGGGTATAAAATCCCCGAACGTTTTTTTCATGTTTTTGATAAATGTCTTTGATGACGTCATATCCGGCTTTTCGTGAAAGTTGAGGCGGCACTGTCACGCCCTCATTTTTCAACCAAATTGGTTCAAATTTTGGTCAAGTAATCTTCGACGAAGCCCGGGGTTCGGTATTGCATTTCAGCTTGGTGGCTTAAAAATTAATTAATGACTTTGGTCATTAAAAATCGGAAAATTGTAAAAAAAAATAAAAATTTATAAAACGATCCAAATTTACGTTTATCTTATTCTCCATCATTTGCTGATTCCAAAAACATATAAATATGTTATATTCGGATTAAAATCAAGCTCTGAAAATTAAATATATAAAAATTATTATCAAAATTAAATTGTCCAAATCAATTTAAAAACACTTTCATCTTATTCCTTGTCGGTTCCTGATTCCAAAAACATATAGATATGATATGTTTGGATTAAAAACACGCTCAGAAAGTTAAAACAAAGAGGGGTACAGAAAAGCGTGCTATCCTTCTTAGCGCAACTACTACCCCGCTCTTCTTGTCAATTTCACTGCCTTTGCCATGAGCGGTGGCCTGACGATGCTACGAGTAAAATGGCATTGCGTTCAGTTTCATTCTGTGAGTTCGACAGCTACTTGACTAAATATTGTATTTTCGCCTTACGCGACTTGTTTCTTATTCCCCTTCTACTTAACTTACTTTTCTCCGTTCTTTTTCTCTCTCTCTCTTTTTCTCTCTCTCTTTTTTTCTCTTTTTGTTTCGATCTTTCTTCCTAAGTTTCTTTCTTTTTTCTTTTTTTTCTTTGGTGCTTTTTTTCTTCTTTCTTTCTTCCTTTCTTTCTTTCGATTCTTTCTTTCTTTCTTTCTTTCCTTTCGTTCTTTATTTCTAACTTTCTTTCTGCTCTTCTTTCTTTTACTATTTCTACCCGGCCGTCTCCGTTTTCTTTGCTTTACTTTTTTTCCCCCTCGCTGTACAAGCACTCTCGTTCTTTGAGAGCCTTGCTGTTAGTCGCAGTGGGCTGTCAATTACTTGCCTTGCTTCAGACAGAAACTCGCGCCAACAGGTCCTTTTCAGCTTCCACAGACCCCACCACAACCACCCCCTCCTCCACTCATCACCCCATCCCCCACTCCCACCTCTTCCAACCCCAATTCCCCATCCCAAAGCCGTCGCAAAACTCCTTTCCAAATTCTCTTCTCTCTCAGTTTTTCCCCCGTTCGTGTGCTTTTTGTTTCATTAGTTCTGGGCAAATTCACTTATTGCACTCTTCTCAGTGCTATTATTGTCAATGCTTTGATTCTGAGCTAGCTCGTAATGTAATGAAGCTGTAATGAAGTCTTGAGAAGACCTCCCATGTCCTGAGTGTGGCTTGGTCGTAATTCGCCACAGGCAAGAAGCAGGGGCTAAAACAGAGCTTAGTCACAAACGATGTTGTGTGTAAATGTGTGTGCGCCACAAGAGCTTCATTTGGATGTGGGCATAGGGTTTAAGTTGTGATTTTAAAAAGATTCACTGAGGTAATATGTGTATTGAAGGCAGTCCTTTATCTGCTCTTGAAGCAGTATGAGTTATCTCTAATATGCTGACTGCTAGCAAATGATGACCGACATGTCGAGAAAATGGTTATCATCATGAGCCGGCAGGCGAATGTGGGTATAATTTTCGAGACATGACTGTTATGATTTGCTTACAGTCAGCATATTAGAAATAACGGTATTATTACCAGATAAATTCGACCAAAATAACATGCGAAGCTATCCCGCGACTTAGATGGAGCAGCCTCCATGGGACTAGATCGATCCGTTCTGATCGGGCCTGTACCGTCAGTCACAGCATCACCATGACCTAGATCAGCCAGTCACTCACCAGATGTGATGAATATTTATGAGATACGACATCGACCGAAGAAAAACCAAGACGTCTTTTCTTGACCCTCCCTTTTAAAGTAAAATCTCAGACGTCAAAAGCGAAACAGAAAGTTCCAGAACACGTCATAATGGAAAGAATGGTGTCACGTAAAAAATGCTACCACTTCTTCTGCATGTCTCATCAAGAAAATCGGGAAGAAAAAACAAAAGAAGAAAAAAAAAACAATTAAGAACAAAAGTTTTCTCGGTGACTTCGTCATATTAGTAGTAGAAAATGACAAGTAAAGTCACCGCCAGGCTGTGCATTAATCGGTATCGTACGTCATTAACCGCTGACATGCTCTCATACAGCAACTGACCTCACTCACTAAATCGTGTTCAACAAGCTTTCCCATTACTTCTCTTTTTCTTGTCCAAGACAGAGCAACAGATTCAGTTTCAACGTCAGACATTCGGGATATGACTAAAACATATATTTTATGTAAACTGAGAGGCGCAATTCCCTTTGATTCTCTTGGAACTTTGACCATGCCATTTTCAAGTGATCAGGTCATATAGAATACTACATGGCTTGCTGTGTCGTACCAGATTTACACGAGTTGTTTTTTTAAATATTGAACTGCGAGCGAAAGCGAGCTGTTCACTATTTGAAAAAGCAACGAGTGTAAATCTGGTACGACACAGCAAGTCATGTAGTATTCTGTTTATCCTACATACTGTACTTACGTGTATTTTACTGAAAATGCCTTGCAGACGACGCAGCTAAATTGAAGACGCTTGTTTTGGAACTTCGATCTCTTCTAAAGCCTCGTGCAATCTATTACGTCAAAGCAAAGAAACGTCACTCTGAAAGTGTGGCGTGACGTGTTAGTTCTAAAGATTAATCGAGGGTAATTAGCGAGCGCACGTTTTGTTTCTATAATGACGTTTGTCTCTGTGACTTTGGCATCATAAGCAGTGGAAAAACAGGTCCCTGCCAGACTTGCTTGACATGACCTCATTTACATGATATACACACGTGTGATTTGAACGATTATTATCTCACGGGTGTCTCTCTCACGTATGTAGGATAAATCATTGTATATACTAAGGAGGTGGGTAGTGCCTTGCCAATATGTGGAGCACGCACCGACACAATTGGCTTTTCAGTACTTTTACATGGTAAAGAACATTATCACAAAAATTAGAAACAGGCTTTCCTTAGAACAAGTCACGCTTAATTTCCCTCCTTTTTTGAGGAGAGTATTTTTTATAATTATTTTTCGCAGTTTGCTCTACCGTAAGACATTTTTTTCTCTTGTTCGCCCCTCGGACTCTTTGTGGATGATGAAGCGATACAAAAATAGACTCAATTCGCTATGTTTTGCTCCGATCATTACTCCATCAATTCTGCTTGCTTACCTGTTGGTACTCGCTCAACTTTCGTCCATTATGCAAAGAAAGGATGGCCACATTTCTTAGTATAGAGTTGAAATCGTGTCATGAACGCGAGCTTACGATATAAAGGCGGAAATGTTGTTGTTGTTGTTGTTGTTGTTGTTGTTGTTGTTGTTTTGTTTTGTGTCAACAACATATGATCTTTGTTAATTATTTAACGCATAGATAAAATAATAATAATTGTCAGTAAGTACTGGTGTCACATGACTGATGTGAACCAGTTGATTGGCTAATGGCGATGCGCTTAAATCTAGAGTGCGCTAACTTTTTCACAGAGCGTATTCTTACGCCCTTTGCCAAAGCGAGACTGTACTCTCATCCTCAGAATTAATTAATGACATGTAGCTTATATTCTCCACAATACCAAATGACCATAAATTCCCTGCTTCTCAATTAAAGCAGAAGTGGGGTTTTTTCTGACAGATTGCATGTGCCTGTGCCACAGTGGCACTGATCTAAAAATAGAAGCCGCTGTGTTTCATCTCATTTTCGCCGACTTGCATAGATTCTTCTCATAATATGCCGTGTTAGTGGCATGTAGCTTATCATCCACATTACCAAATGATGAGTTAGTATACAATTCCCAGCGGCTAACAGAAAACACAAGTGTTATTCCGATAACGTACACAGCATTTGGAAGACTGATTCGATCGACTCTAGCAGACTACACTGAAATACGACTGCATCAGTTCAGTAAATGAATGGTTTCCGAATTATTATTTCAAGGCAAGAACAATCGTAATCGAAAACGTGTAGGGTTCAGAACGTTCTTACCATATAATTATAAGACTTATTACCAGCCTGCCTTATTCGTGCAGACTCAGTGACAGTGCAGACTGCAGTGGTTCGATTGTTCTAGCCTAGCAGTAGCAGACGACATAAACCCCGCTCAGCAAATTAACATGTTGGGCAAATGTGAACGAAAAAACGATGGGGATATAATACGTGTAGGGTTCAGAGCATTCTTACCGTTCATATTTAGTATCAGACTCCCCGATGAGTGAAGATACAACACGAGATATATGCCACATTTATTTTGAAAATGTGCGAACCGTCGAGTCCTTCGTGGGGTAGTCAATTCAAGGGGAGTCACTCCGCACAGTCAATCCATCGACGCTCGACTGAAGGTTTCGAATCGCAAATAATGAAGAGCACAGTCCTTTCTCCGAGTTCAAATGAGGTCTCTCTGAAAGATCATCACTGTTCAGCTTTAACGCTACACTGGAATTTACCAACAGAAATTAAAATGCGTGTGACGAAAGCACGACACACTTGAGACACCGGCCCACACAAAAGTAGATCTTACTGTACACGACCTGACCACACAGTTATGCCTATTCAAATGCGCGTAGCAAAGTGTGCGTTTGGAATCTTCTTTTTTCTATGGCGGTACTGACAATATCGTTATTGAAACAATCCCAGTGCACTAAGGGATTTATAGAGCAAATCTCGAAAATAATTATTGAACTCAGCGCTATGCGCTTCGTTCAATAATGAATTTTCTCGATTTGCTCTATAAATCCCTTAGTGCACTGGGATGTCTCAATAACTTAAATAATAATAATAATAATAATAATAATAATAATAATGATTATTTATACGCGCACACCTTCCCAAAGGGAAGCTCGTGGCGTTTACAAAGGCGCTTCCTGCACATTACTTCCGATAAAGTTTGATAATAAAAAGCACGATCGAATTAATTTGTTTTTTGCACGGATTTGGTTGGTTTGGCAGTTGCATGCATGCTTGCTTCCCCACCCCCCCCCCCCCCTCTCTCTCTCTCTCTCTCTCTCTCTCTCTCTCTCTCTCTCTCTCTCTCTCTCTCTCTCTCTCTCTCTCTCTCCCGCATCTTCACGTTTATACCAAGAATCCCCGTCCCCCACCCTCCCTCCTTCCCTTCCCCGATCCACCCTTCTCCATTCAGGTATGCGATGACAAAATGCCAGCAGCTTCTCTCTCTAACGTCGGACACTGGTTTTGAGGGAGGAAAAACGTGTGTATAAAAATAGCAACCCCAGACACAGGGGGGTCATACGCCAGACAGACTGACGTATACCAACATACGGCCCCCTGAACCCCGTTGTGTGTGTACAGGTAAGGAGAGGTTACAATGCAGATCGCCGCGACCACCCGACGGATTATGTGTATTCCATAAATGCTGATGAAAATGTGTAAGCACAAGCAGCCGCTTAGGAGTTTGAGATATACTTGAAAACGCGGTGACCACGAAACAGACTATGTGGCGTCAGTAAAAGTTCAAGAAAATTGTGAGTACAGCTCTAAAAAGGTTCAGTTGTATAACGTGGTGAACAAGCGACGGATTATGTAGCTTCTGAGTGTTCGTACCTGTCGGGAAGGAAAAGTCAACGCATTGTTTTATCATTTAACTCATTGTCTCCCAGGTACGGATATATTCGTACCCACTCATATGGCTCTATCTGACCAGGTACGGATGTATCCGTACACACATAGTCACTACACTGCATCTGCTCTCATTCGGCACATATCCGCATTCTGCTCAGACTGTTAGCTTCATTAGATTCCTGCAACGTCGATCTAACGCATGCATTCCAAAGTGTTGATACACAATTTCTACACAGTTACTACAATTCTGAGTGACCTGCTGCGGCACAGCTGGTCTCTACTAAACAAAAATTGATCAACATAGGTGGAGTACAAAGTGTACACTACATTGGGGTGTGCACGTTAAAGATCCCACGATTGACAAAGGGGTCTTTCCTGGCAAAATTGTATAGGCATAGATAACAAGTCGCGTAAGGCGAAATTACTACATTTAGTCAAGCTGTGGAACTCATAGAATGAAAGTGAACGCACTGCATTTTTTCACAATGACCGTAGTCCGCCGCTAGTGCAAAAGGCAGTGAAAGTGACGAGCCTGTTCAGCGCGGTAGCGGTTGCGCTGTGCTGCATAGCACGCTTTACTGTACCTTTCTTCGTTTTAACTTTCTGAGCGTGTTTTTAATCCAAACATATCATATTCATATGTTTTTGGAATCAGGAACCGACAAGGAATACGATGAAATTGTTTTTAAATCGATTTCGGAAATTTTATTTTAATCATAATTTTCATATTTTTTAATTTTCAGATCTTGTTTGTTATCCAAATATAACATATGTATATTTTTTGGGAATCAAAAAATGACGAAGAATAAGATAAAATTATTTTTGGATCGTTTAACAAGTCGCGTAAGGCGAAATTACTACATTTAGTCAAGCTGTGGAACTCACAGAATGAAAGTGAACGCACTGCATTTTTTCACAATGACCGTAGTCCGCCGCTAGTGCAAAAGGCAGTGAAAGTGACGAGCCTGTTCAGCGCGGTAGCGGTTGCGCTGTGCTGCATAGCACGCTTTACTGTACCTTTCTTCGTTTTAACTTTCTGAGCGTGTTTTTAATCCAAACATACCATATCTATATGTTTTTGGAATCAGGAACCGACAAGGAATTTAAGCATAATTTTTATATTTCTAATTTTCAGAGCTTGTTTTTAATCCGAATATAACATATTTATATGTTTTTGGAATCAGAACATGATGAAGAATAAAACAAAAGTAATTTTGGATCGTTTTATAAAAAAAACAATTTTAATTACAATTTTCAGATTTTTAATGACCAAAGTCATTAATTAATTTTTAAGCCTTCATGCTGAAATGCAATACCGAAGTGTGGCCTTCGTCGAAAATTGCTTGGCCAAAATTTCAATCAATTTGATTGAAAAATGAAGGTGTGACAGTGCCGCCTCAACTTTTACAAAAAGCCGGATATGACGTCATAAAAGACATTTATCGAAAAAAAGGAAAACAACATCTGGGGATTTCATACCCAGAAACTCTCATGTAAAATTTCATAAAGATCGCTCCAGTAGTTTAGTCTGAATCGCTCTACGCACACACACACACACACACAGAGACACACACACACACAGACACACACACACACACACACACACACACACACACACACACACACACACACACACACACACACACACACACACACACACATACACCACGACCCTCGTCTCGATTCCTCCTCTATGTTAAAACATTTAGTCAAAACTTGACTTAATGTAAAAATGTGCACCAAATACCCGTGTGACTTGGAATAATAGGCCGTGAAATGTGAATGCTCGCCCTAATAGGCTTGAGGTTTGCTGGCCGATGTGAATGCGTGATATAATTGTGTAAAAAATTCCATCTCACACGGCATAAATAAATCCCTGCGCCTTGAATCCGTAGTTGAGATATGTGCGCGATATAAATTGCATAAAATAAATAAATGAATAGAATTAATAAAAGCTCCTAAGATTTGAATTTAACGAAAGACAACTCGCAAAGTTGGTAGCGCGCTGGATTTGTATTCAGTTGGCCGCTGTCAGCGCGAGTTCGATCCCAGGTTCGGCGGAAATTTATTTCACAGAGTCAACTTTGTGTGCAGACTCTCTTCGGTGTCCGAACTCCCCCCGTGTACACTACATTGGGTGTGCACGTTAAAGATCCCACGATTGACAAAAGGGTCTTTCCTGGCAAAATTGCTTAGGCACAGTTAATAATTGTCTACCTATACCCGTGTGACTTGGAATAATAGGCCGTGAAAGGTAAATATGCGCCGAAATGGCTGCAATTACTGGCCGTATAAAATTTCATCTCACACGGCATCACTGCAGAGCGCCTAGAACTGTACCCACGGAATATGCGCGATATAAGCCTCATTGATTGATTGAGAAGATTAACAACCGGTCAGATATATAAATACATATTTGATAGAAATCTGCAGTGAAGGAAAGCCTGACACAGACTGCGCTGCAGCCATTCCTATCATAATCAAAACTGATCTCTTACATCATTCTTCCTGCTCACCACATGCGCATTTAAAGTTGAATTTAAAAGTATGGATGCTGCAGTCACTGCTCTTTGTGTACGGTACACTGCAGAGTGTTTGGTACAACGGAGCGCCCCCTGCCGCCAAAAATGTGACTAGCCGCGCATGCGCACTCGAAACTCCGAAGGGGTGTATTGGGAAAAGGAAGACTTCACAGCGTGGCGTTTCCGATTCCGCTGACCCGGCGTTCCGCATTTAAAGCTCTTCACTCCCTTTGCCTTCGCCTCCTGTCAGTATCTACTACATACCTATGCACAGCCGCTTCTGGAGGTAAGAAGAAGAAGACAAATAGAGAGCATGCAAGGTGCCACAGCTTCTCTGTTTCTCTCTGTTTCCCGAGCATAGGGGTATAAGTGTCAGACAAGAAACAGATCTCTTTCCCCCGGAGGAGGATATAGACCGTTACGGTGCTTGAAAGAAAAGACAAGAAGGCGAGAGAAAAAGTTGTGAAAAACTTTGACTTCTGACGTGAAACTGAGAAAACGAAAACTAACTTGCTCTGTAAAAATCCCCGAGAAAAACTTTTTTGTGAGTGAAATTGTGGTCTGGATTATCAGGTTAGAAATGAAGAGAGTGTGGTAATACAGAGCTTAAGATGAAAAACCTGTGATGTAAACAAAATAAATATTAGAAAGTCGAATTCAAAATGGATTAAACAGTTTGGAAAACGTTCAACAAAACTACACTGAAGTGGCTTTTTTTTAAGGCGGTAAGTAATCTATGTTTCTGTTTCTATGTTTTTGTGCGAGTCTGTCTCTGATACACTCTGTCCCTGTTAGTGTCTCTTCCTCTCTCTACTTGAAATGAAATAGCCATATGAATGGACTATATAGTCTCTCTTTAGGGCGAGGAAAAGAATTTTTTTAAACACAAATCACTGCTTATTCTATTACCCTCGTTATTACAAAAAAAATCGTATCTATCTTATCTTGTCTCTCTGTCTCTCTCCATCTTTTGTATGTCTGTTTCTCTGTGTGATTCTCTGTCTCTCTCTCTGTCTCTGTCTTACTGTCTTTATTTATGTCTCAGTCACCCCCCCTCTCTCTCTCTCTCTCTCTCTCTCTCTCTCTCTCTCTCTCTCTCTCTCTCTCTCTCTCTCTCTCTTTCTTTCTCTCTCTGTGTCTCTCTCTGTGTCTCTCTCTTTGTCTCTCACTCTCTCCCCCCCTCTCTCTTCCCCTCCTCTCTCTCTCTCCCCCCTAACCTCCTCTCTCTCCCAAACACTGATTTTTTCTTGTTTTCTGTTTGAAATAGTATGTTACATTTGTATACAAGTAGGAAATGCATTCGTTCTATCTTGTGACGTGAGAAAAGAAGAAAGAAAAAAAAATAGCGAGAAAGAAAGAAAAAAAAAAGGAAAAGATAAGAAAAGAAAAGAAAAGGAAAGGAAAACTAAGGCTAGCAGTCAACTTCAACCAAGACTTTATAGCTTGAAACAGTGACAAGAGTGAACATCCACCCCCCGCATCTTGAAAGCTTTACAAGGTTTGTTTTTCATTAAACTCTCAGCATTCAAGCTCGGGGCCAACAGATACTTGTCGTTTTCCAAGCGCGCAAAGAAAAACGAATGTAAGTAAAGGTAGAGAGAGAAAAAGAGAGAGGGGGGGGGGAGGAGTTGGCCAGTAACTAAGAGAGAGAGAGTGCGAGAGAGAGAGAGATGGGGGTGGGGTGGGAGTAAGAGATAGAGAGACAGAGACTGGGAGAGAGGGGGAATTCGGAGTAAGAGAGAGAGAGAGAGAGAGAGCGAGTGAGTGAGAGGGGAAGATGAAAGAGAGCTGGAGATAGGGAGGTAAAGAGGGGGGTGGCCCCCCTCCCCCCCCGCCCCCTGCCACACTCATCAGCCCATAACCCACTCAAATAACAACTAAACACCAAGAAAGATAGCCTAGATGCATACAAATAGAGAGAGAGAGAGACTGATAGAGAGACAGACACAGAGAAAGAGAAAGAGAGCCAGACAGAAAGAGAGCGAGAGAGAAAGAGAGACAGAGAGAGAAAAGAGAATATTCTGTACCATCTCACCACACTGCCCATCATAACCCCCTTCCCCTCTTTAAAAAAAGAAGAAGATTCTTTTCTCCAAAATGAATGCGTGCGCTAGTCAGTGTGTGTGTGCGAGTGTATGCATCCGTAGCCTGTGTACAGTAAGAGGTGTGTGTGTTTACAAGGTTTGTTTTTCAATGAAAACGCAAAACTCTTGAGACAGCCACTTGTCTCGCACCACTTTACCGCCGGGCGGATGCTGGTGGCGGTGCCAGGACCTCACAGAACTCTGATCTGGCACCGCCAGACCCACGGCCGACCCTCGTGCAGCTTTGTCTGGCATTGATCATGAACCACCAAGATATAGACTATATCTCTGTGCATTGAACTCAGTGAAAGGAGACTCGGTCTTGCGATCGCGACACAGTTCGATTGGTTGGTTTAAACTTTCTTCTTCTTCTTCTGCGTTCGATGGTTTTTTCTGAAGTTGGACCTCCTTGAGGCTGGAGGCCCGGCGCCGTCCTACCCTGGCTGCGGGACACCAGGACGACACCACATCGATCCAAGGATAATTGTACGGCCATATTATCGTGGGAGCGTAGACAGCCGATTTTCTCCCCACGCCAAGTTGGCTGCTGTCTTCCGTCTTCGGTGGTTGAGGTTCTTACTCAGGGTTGCCTCCTCCCCAAGAGTAGCTGCCTTGCTGGGCTGTCGAGTCCACTCTACCCGGGTTTGACGTCGAAGTTTTCCTTCTCGTAGCCTTTGCCTTTCCCAAGGCGCACACAAGGCAGTGCGGGTTTTGAAATCGGAGTTGTCCTTCTCCTAGATGAGCGACCATCCAAGGTTAACGAGCCCCATCTGCCCGAAGCAGCTGGTTTTAAGGCGCCAGTGACCCGCCTGCATCCCTTCTCCTGTTAGTCGAAGACAGGGCCCGCCACGTGAAGGCCAGGAGCTGGATTTGACTGTCAGAGGTGTTTGGAGACACGAAGCCATTTGGAGCATTTCTTGGGAAGTAGGCGCTTATCTCTACTTCCACCCCGGCATAACAGTCCTTGGGCCCCGTTTGGTTTAAGCAAAACTGTATGCAATTTTTGGGCGATTGGTTGGTTTAAACAAAACTTTATTCAATATGTGTATCGTGTCATATATACTCTAGTTAACATTGACTGAGGATCCGAACTCCTCATTGAGCTGATATTAACGAATCCAAGTGGAACCATAAAAGAAGTGAACACGATGGCAGACAAAATCAAAATACTTATTTGAAAATTCGATTGGTTGACAGCCGCCAGAGAGTTCGGTAGTCCTTATATTATATGTTTCTTATCTCAGTCATTCTTTTTAAAGCGCTGAACGGTCACAAATTGACAGTGTCGGATCTTTCTACTATTTTGCGTACACTACACTAAAAACAAAACAAAACATTAGTCGAAACTTCGTAGCTCTTATTGTTGGTAGTGAGGTACAGATTTCCGCTCCCCGTGCACAGGTTATTGTTTAAAGTGTTTCTTCAACAACTGGGCAAGCCATGCATGCACCAGCGAGCATGAATAAAATGAGTCCAGTGCGAGAAACAATAGTGCAGTGAAAGCTTCTGGTCCAACACCAAGAGAATCAGGGGAACATAATATCTCCTAGCACGGTACGGTATGGAGTGAAAGCCATCAACAGTGCAAGCTACTCTCATGCAGCTGTCACCAATCTAAGGCGAACATTTAAAGGCACAGTAAGCCTCCCGTAAACCATCACAGATACTGTCAGGCTTTTACACACAGTACAAACATTCCATTTGAACGCTCACCGAACGGGAACATCCTGGCTGCTTTCCGTCGAGAGTGAGACATTTTCAAAGAATTTATTTTCGTGGACCGTCTGTTCTACAATCAGGCGCATCGTTTTGGCGCTAGAACTAACTTTTAAAATCTAAATAATTAATTGACAGCTTGTAACACAAACATTCTTAAATCATGAAAACATTCTTTTTTTCCTCAAGACAAGCTCAGTACAAATCGAAGTTTTGAAAGTTTTAAAAAAGATAGCCCGGAAGCAGGGTCACGAAAGGTCGTGTCCCAAAGCAGACGATTTTTTTGCATAGCGCTCGCTTTCTTTGAAGCCAGCCGCCGCCGACAAATTCGTGTCACTGTCGAAGCCGTTTGTTGCGTTTTAGAATCAGAGGTATACAATAACGTGCTATTGCAGATACAGCCAGTCGCATTGAAATCATAAATTAAACTGACGACTACATTGTGAAAAAAGGCTAGTGGATCACACGGGTTCACGATGGCTCAGGGGTTAGATAAACCACGAAATCTGGTGTGTGGTTTACGCGAGCTAAATAGAAATTTAAACGAACAGTTTCATTTAATGCTATTAAATGCTATTGCAAATGTGTTCCATAAGGTTAGAACTGCTTTTTTCATTGGAAGATTTAAATAGTTTTGTAAACCATTTGAGACATACTGGGGCTTTAATGACAAACGACGTCGACTGAACAAACCAAGATTTCTCTTCTTGACCCTGTGTTCCAAAGTGACATCTCTGACATCAAAGGTGAGAAAAGGGTGGAGAAGACGTCATAATGCGAAGCATCACATCTCCCAAGAACTGACACATAATTTCGAAAAAGAAGTCTGTCTCGGTGACTTCGTCATATATATTACCAGAAGAAAATCATGAGTAAAGGTCACCGTCAGGCTGTGCATGTATTGGTGTCGGATCTCATTAAGTAGTCTGAAGGATGCCTAACATTGTGGTCCACTTCCTTGTGCTGTCTTTAGTGTGGTCAACTTCGGTGTTTTTTTGTTTGTTTAAAAACGCTTCCGCCCCGATGTGGCACAGGTCAGTATATTTCTTCTTGGTGAAAAATGTTCCAGCGGAGTCTTAATTAAGACTACACCGAACGACTATGTCCAACGAAACTGTAAACACACGACTCAATCCTGTTGGTGTTTGATGTTCCAGGTTCTTCGTGGTGTTCTCTATCGGGCTTATTTTTCTGAAGAATGTACGTTAATTCTTTCAAAGCGGAATTACAACAAGTGTTTAATACAGGCTTAGTTATACTTTGAATCAATTAGTATCCATGTTAAAACGAAAGGAAAGCAGTTCGTATCCCCAACCTGGAAGAAAACAACATTACTGTTGTATTTAATGAAAACACGGGAAACATTTTTTTTATAACGTGACCTGCAGTCGTTGTCATCGTCGAATTTACAGACGCTGTCAATTAATTTAAGTTTTAAGATGTTTTCGAATTCCAAAAAGTTTGACACGCCGTTTGGCTCGATATGGAAGGCTGTTTTGGGGGAAGTTAGAGACAGCCAGCTAACTCATATAATTTGTAACTGTTTGGACTGTGCTTGCTTTGGTGTACCATAAACAAAAGAAATTGCAAGAACTTTAAATAAAAATAAAATAAAATAAAAAGCACACAAGGTTGTAAAGGAAAAGCCAACATCTTTAACCTCACGTTGTGGACATCCACCGCTTATTCAGAGCGTGTCACTTTCACGGCGTAGTGTCACATTAGCTTGAATAATTTTGATTGGTAGTTGAGGTTTAGACTCCGCCCCTTTGATTCCGACTTTAAGTGTTGCGCGGACAATCTAAACAGTTGGCAAAGCCGAGTCAATCAAAGCGCTTTTTTTCGAGGGGTTTGCAACTGGACTGCTACACCCGCTGGTGTTAAAAAAAAGGAGTCAAAGTGTTTTTGTGTGAGTGTCAAGTCAACTGTAATTGGTATTGACATTAACTGACTCCACGTTACTATCACCGAGCGAGTTTCTTCGCCTGGGATGGAAAGATAGGAAAAACTGAAGGATGACGCCAATGCGATAAGGAATACTGTATATAGATGAAGTTGTGTGTACAACCACTAGACTGAGTTTCTATGATACAGTGAAATGAGCGGCATAGGAAGATAAAGGAACACTGAAGGATAATAACAATGCGTATTGGAATAGTTCGTGTACAGACTAATGCAGATTTTAGTTTCAGCCTACTTTCCAACCAAAATCAAAGTGCAGTTTAAAGTAAGAGGTGTATGTGTGATAACGAAAATCATGCACGCTTATCTAAACTCAAGCCACTTCGTCCAAAAAAAATTTCGGAACCGCTCTCGTGTGTAACGAAGCTTGCTAGAAGGTGAACAAACAAAAAAAGCGTACGTACGTTAAAAGCATTAAACTCTCCCTCTCATTTCAAGTTGAATGCTAGCAACCAACGTCTCAGCTGTTAATAAGACTGTGATAGTGTAGATGGAGTAAAATTCAGTGAGGGGGTGCTGCACTAATGTTCCGCGTGTGTAATCAAGTGTACCTTGGAGTAAGTTGTGTGTGATTGGAGTACTTGCACGCGCAGTCGTCGGCATCCTGAGGTAAAATCGAGAGAGAGAGAGAGAGAGAGAGAGAGAGAGAGAGAGAGAGAGAGAGAGACAGACAGACAGACAGACAGACAGACAGACGGACAGACAGACTGACAGACAGAGAGAGATAGTCAAACAGACAGACAGATAAAGAGACAGAGAGAAGAGAGAGAAAGAGAAAAAGTGAGAGACAAAGACAGAGACAGAGTGAGAGAGACTGCTCTCGATAGTTTCGATGTACAGTTTTACAATGACAGTTTTGGAAAGAATTTGAACAAGAAGAAAGGAATGAATAATGAGACGACTGTCACACATGATTACGACGAGAATGATTATGTTAACGACGATGACGATGAGGACGACGACGACGACGACGACGATGATTAGACAGAAAGAGAAAGCAAAACGAAAAAGACAGAACAGAAAGCATAACAGCATGAACGAAAAACACATACGAACGTACAGACAAGACAGAGAGAGCGGCAAACAAACACAGACTGACATACTAGATCATCCGCCACGCCAAGAGCGAAGCATTCCAGGCACAGAGGGAAATCATCAGCGATAATCTAGCACCATCGCATTTTTTGTCTTCTTTATCATCAAATCCTCCTTCGTCTCTCCTTTGCACCAGGTGAAACGAGAAACAAAACGTGTTCGCGCAGGTGGAAAGAGTTAAGGCGCTCAAAACTGCCGTCGGGCCTGCTTGTTTAGCTGAGCCTGTGGGAATGAAAGAGTTTAAACAATGAATTACGTTAAATGAGGTGACAGGGCGCAGCGTTATCGTTTAGTTTATAGAGCCGGAATCAAAGCGTTAACCGAAAAAGAGGAGCGAAAAAGTAAACTAAGACAGCAACCAAATTACAGAAAAAAAATGAAAAAAATGACGAAATTTGCTGTTTCCTACAGTTAATACTTTCTGTGTGAATAAGTTCGGAACAAAATAGGAGAGAAAACAAAATGGAATTTAATTAATTGTTTGCTTACGTTTGTTTGCGTATAAAATCAGATATATTTTATCAAATATTCTAAGGTCACACACACACACACAGACACACACGCATAGACACACACACACACACACACAGACACACACACTCACACACACTCACACACACACATCCACACATACACACACACACACACATCCATCCACACACACACACACATACACATACACACACACACACACACAAACACACACACACACACACACACACACACACACACACACACACACACACACTCACGTACTCACGTCCTTTGCATATTACCTCCATCAGCGCAAGCACAGACTTGGCTCACTTTGCATCTTCCTAATCTAGCATAATTCTAACCTTTTCTCCCCCATCCCCCACCCTCCCCCGATCCCTTCCTTCAACCAAGATATACTCCCACCACCCCCACCACCCCCACCACCCCCCACCACCCCCCACCACTACCATATCCATCCCCACCCTCCTACCTTCACCGCCGACCCTTTATTTCTCCCTGATCCGAGAAGTGGAATGCGTTAAACAATTCTCCCATTGAGCCTTGACGGAAAAATTCTTCTCCTGCCCATTAAAGTACGTAACAGTATCCAGCGAAAAATCACCGTTTCATCTGAAAAATGTGAAAAGCCAGTTTATTTATTGCCTGATCGACAATTATCGCGTCGTTATGAAAAAGAAAGCAAAAACAAAAACCACACTTTAATTGTTCTTATTTTCACAAATCTGGGGCTCTTCCGTACGCGTTGAGAAGGTTAGGTAAGGTTGGATGTTACTCTTGTTTTGGTTGCTATGAGACCAGGGTTATGCGGATATGTGACTCAAGTGCACTTTTCGTTGCCCGAATAAGTACAACATTGGGTGTGTAGCCGACTTTTTGTAATTTTACATATAGATATTATGTTCTTAGAATCGAAGCACAGAAGAGATGTAGCAGGAATGTTTTTGTTTTGTTTTTGTCGACGAACATTCTGGAAGTTTAAGGCAGTCACGTATAGACATATTTGTTTTATTTTCTTTGTTTTCATTGCTTTATATGTCCCATCGCTGGAAAATTCGGGTCGCATCCTCCCAGTGGAAAGCTAGCAGCAACAGAGTCACGCTACCCAGGTGTTTGAATGTCTAGATGTAATTAAAAACGTGCATAATTTCTGGTAGAATGTTCGAGGCATTGTGCGTGCCATGGTGGTGCCACAGGGTTGGTTCATGAATACCGTCTCTGATTCTGCACATGAGGTTGACCCGTGTCCGTCCGGCTAGGATTCGAACCCGTGAACCGTGGATTGACAAATCCAGTGCTCTAGTAATAACTGAGCTACAGGGGCCATCTTGTAAGACACAATAGATCCGTCCACCTTTTATCTGCACAGTAAGATCATCCGTCCACTTATCGCGGGCATGTAAACACAAATCAACAACATGGCTGCGTTCTGTACAGAGCGGGGATTTCTTGCTGAAATAATTCTATGTCCGACACCTTTATCAATCTGCGAAAAGATTTCAGCAAAAGATTTCCGTTCTACTAAGGAAGCCGCCAGGCTGTTCATTTTTTGGTATTTTGTCCAAATGGAGGGATGCTTTCACCCCATGCACAAGCGAGGACACGTATATAAATTATGTGGTAGGGTACATGATTGCATACATGAGAAGAAGGGTACAATAGCTCATGATCAATGCAATGACTGACGACAAATTATCAATGCCCGGCTTAACCCATACTTTCGTATAAAAACAATAACCAGGGCTCCCCATAGTGCGCGTCCCTGCGTCCTATACGCACTAAAAGCCAAAAACACGTACTAGAAATTTATGGAGGGGGTCCCGGGACGCACTAGACTTTAAAAGAGCGGGTCCTGGGACGCACTAAATTTCCTTTATCGTAGATACCATTAATGTTTATAACACTGGAACCTTTCGGCTTTTGGACCCTTAAGACCCTCTAAAATTCTGCAGTGGGGGTCCATGGACCCTATAAAATTCTGCAGTGGGGGTCCATGGACCATCTAAAAATTGAAAGTGGGGGTCCCGGGACGCACTAGGAGGGACGTCCGTGGGGAGCCCTGAATAACACTTCCTAGACATTTTTTTAATCCACAATAAAAAAAAGTATCTTTAACATATAAGGCATACACACTCGCACTGGTATAGCTAGCGCTCAGATTTAGCACCCAACACAGCAGCTCTTCAATATTTACGGACGCTTAGCGCGAATTATAGGGGAACTGTTTGTTTTTGTCTGCTGTCGGATTCCTTGCTTTTCTGCTGGCGTTACTCCCTCCCCAGGTGTTTGTGAGCCAACAACTGATCCCTGCGGTGATCCTTTTATCGGTGTCAGAGTGGTGGTTATAGTGAGCAAGTGTAGGATGTGTGTGTATGATGGAGCCGTGTGGAAGAAAAATATGATGCTGCCGTTTATTTATGTTGGTAGAGTGATAGTCTTGTTTTGCAGTATTTCAGGTATTTTGTTATGCAGAATACTGTAGATTTTTCAGGTGCTGTGTCCACACAAACACTCGCACTCACTCACTCACACCCGCAAACACACCCGCAAACACAGGCACACACACACAGGCACACACACACACACACACACACACACACACACACACACACACACACACACACACACACACACACACACATATAGTTGCGAACATAAAAATTAATAATAATGTTGATAATTTTATGAAACGTGCAGATCATTGATATAAAATAACATTGTTTATTGTGTTCCAGACTGACCAAAAAGGCCAAATCGTCTTCGTGTTTCACGGGAGAACCTTGAATCCTACTCTGAAGGATCTCAGTCAGGACAACAATTAACACCCCTGCGTTGCTCATACTAAGGACATCCACACCAATCCCCATTCTTCTTAGCACCAAACACCACAACTACAAAACATCAAGTCATCGCTGCATCGGGCTTCCATGATCCAAAGCACTGAATAAGAGGTGACTTTTATACCTCGGAATTTATAGACACACTTGACTTGAGCTGCAGGCTTCTGACAACTTGCGGACTTTCTTGTTGGCGTACCTACGAAGGCAACCTGCTGTGTGGACAACCTTAAATGTTCTGGCATGCATCTTTCAAGCTGCTGTGAATACGTCATGTGTCTTTTCGACTGTGTTCTAAATAGATCCGCTTGTTTTTGCCCTAAACACGTGAAAACAACAAATAATGAACGTTCAACAGCCAAGGTAGTCTAAAGTACACCCGACACATATTGTTGTTGAAGTTTAATTCGTTACTTTGCGAGCAGTCTATTATACACGTGTAATGCAAGACCTCAGATGATGTCATTGAAAGAGTGGGGCATCAAGGCCGCCAAGACACGGTCTTGACAGATAAAAGCATATCTTACAAATCCGTATGCATCCTCCATCAAAGCGTTCAGCCTTTAATCTGACGCGATCTTCAGCGACAGTTTTATGGATTGATATTTCAGTCTCAGTTTTCACGACATGAAGTCAACCAGTGAATTCTCATGACGAGACACAGAACGAACTATTCCAACCTTTATTCATTCAACAATGAGGTCAGCATGACAGATACGTACACCAATGGGACCGATTTCGGCCTGAAGCGCGTGCTGTGAGTAGAATGCACGTGACGCACGTGGTTCTGGCCACGCCCACCGCCCTGCTGGTCCTCGCCCTCTTGCTGTGTACCGTGACCTTGACCCGGGCCACCAAGAGAGTGGACGGGGCAGGAGAAGGAGGAGGTGGTTGGGGAGGAGGAGGAGGAAGAGAAGGAGAAGGGGGCACGGAGAACAAGAACAAGGCCGGCGAGAGACTGGCGGCGGCAGGACGGCTGGACGGGGCGGAGGGCAGCTCGGAGCTGTGCGACAACGCTCGTCTGCAGTGCACGGTGCGCACGGGCTGTCAGATGGCGCTCAACAACTTCTTCCTCGGCTGCAGCTCCATCCTGTCCGGGGAGGAACGAGGCTGTACCACGGCCTGTCAGCACGCCCTGGTGTCCCTGCTGGCCACAGAGGACGGCGCGGGATTAGCCTTCATCAACTGCAACTGCTCGGTCCACCAGCAGTGCAAGGAGAGGAAGCAGCGGGTGCAGGTGTGTCAGCGGCACGTGCTGCACTCCATGGACCTGGTCCGCGACCACCAGGCCGCTGTCAGCTGCAGCTTCGCGCGCTGGATCTGCGAGGCGGATACGTCGTGCCTGGCGGCTCTGCACTACTACGTGCAGCACTGCAGCAAGCTGTTCACTGGCACGCGCTGCACCGCCAAGTGTCGCAACAGCGTGCACATCCTCTACCGCCAGCCCAACGCCCACAAGCTGAGGTCGTGTCGCTGTGAGGGTGACGAGGACTACGACTGTCCCTCCCTCGTCACCAACACCGAGCTGCTCTGCTTCCACCGCCATCGCCACCAACACAACGACTCTCACCACCACCACCATGACGACCACGACTACGTAAGCGATGGTGATGGTGGTGAGTTCCGTCGACCTGGCAGGCGACCTTCACCTTCAAACACGCAGCGTCACACCTCCGGTCAGGCTGCAGTGACTTCCCTTCCTTACTCAGGTACAGTTGTTGTTGCCGTGGCAACGTCTGTTTTATCCATAGTGTGCGTGCACCTAAATACACCTTCTGCATGCCTTGGTGTAGCTGCCTGTGGATAGCAAAAGTATAGTAAGTAGTACAGTATATCAGATCTCTTTGGAACATTATACAGGATGCAGTCCTCGATGCCCAGGCTTCAGATGATTGTTGCGTATGGTTAGGACCTACTGTTATGGTAAGGACCAAGACGTTCTGTTTGCCAAACGTGCAAAAAACTGTAAGATATCGTAGAACGTCCTATTGTTCTTCTTTGTTGATAAACTGACATGATACCAACTCAATGTAATTGCTCATTAACGCCATTGAAACAGCTGTCGTTGAACTTTCTTGACAAGTGGCCGATTTTTTTTGATTTTTTTCTTGTAACAAACTCTTTGAGATGTGATACTTCCTGATACTGTGATATCAAGCAAACGTCTTGAGTATTGTGTCAGACATACACTTGTATATATGATTCGGAGTAGAGTTCTTTATTAATGACAAAGTTCTCAAGTCATAGCGAGGAAAGCATGACCGTATGGACTATCAGCTTCTTGAAAGTCGAAACAGCCAATACATTAGTGTCTTGTATGTACCAACTTGGTGAAGGGTTCTTTAAGCCGTGCTATGCTGCTAGCGTTGATGGGGTGTCGTGACGTAGTGCCAGTTGGTGACGGTTGCTGTGACGTAGATCAGATCTCCTTCGAAAATGTACCCTGCTTTCTTTGGAGAAGAAGAGTGCCTTCCGAGTCTACCTTTTGCGTATGGAAACTTATTGCTGCAGCCCCTTACAACTGCCTGCCTGTAGCTCTAGCCTGCTATGCCCTCCAAGCTTCCTGCAAGTCGGCCATTTTCCTACCCACACTCCTTCCTCCCAGCTAGCTCCTTGTTTCGTTTTACCCAGACCCCATATCCTCTTCGTCCTTCAAGAAGACCTTCATCATCTCCTGATCTAATCGGCTGCGTTTTGCCTCTGCTCCCCACAGGGCCTGACACTGCCCAAACCAGGCCGTTCAGAAGACGCAAGAGGAGGAATAGACCGAGGAGAAACAAGGACAAACGTGTAGCGTGGAAGAAGGACCGAAGCTCCACGGCCACTAAACCCCGCCGCGTGTTGAAACGCCGGGCTGGTCCCCGTCGGTCCAAAGCTAGGAGAACGAGAAAAAAGTCCTGCGGAGGAAAAGGAGCGGAAAGCAGGAACAGGAGGGGACTGGAGAGGAAGAGCAAGACTGGAGGGAGAAAGAAATGCCACTTGAAGAAATCTACCAGGAAGAGACCTGGTCAGCCACAAAGGAAGACCAGAGAATTGACTCCAGGAGGCCGACGTCGTCTAGCCAGACGACCCAAATTTGTGTCAGCTGGTTTACCTTGATATTATGAGTGTAGCGAGTGCAACCTCAAGTACCGTTCAACCAAAGAAAACTCTGAAAGTTATCCTTAGTTAGTGTGTTTGCTGCAATGTTACAAAGAATTTTCCGACGTCATCAAATTGAAACTTTAAAAATGTCCAGGCAGAGTTCTGCTTTGCCAAAGAAATCTAAAAATGTCCTGCTTTTTTCCCTCAAAGTGATATCTAAAACAACGATCACTTGGGCTGTGTGCACAACGCTACTGAAGGTTGTTGGTCCCCTACTTGTCCTAAATGGCCTTCTTTTCTTGAAGTTGATATTTGAAATATTGATCACAAACGATGTGTGCACAAGTCTGCCGGACGCTGTATTTTGACTCAGTTGCCCAAAGGAGTCTTCGTTTCTTCAAGTTGTCATACATGTATTATGCAATCATCACTAAAGCTAAGTTACAAAGCTGATGGACACTGTCCGTCACCCCAATTGCTATGCTATGCTAACTTGATTTTCTGTCTCCAGAACTAGTGTCTATTTGGGACATGACGTTGTTATATGCTAGGTCCCCAATTGCCAAGCAACACCTTTTTACATTTAGTCAAGTTTTAACTAAATATTTTAACATAAAGGTGGAATCGAGACGAGGGTCGTGGTGTATGTGTGTGTGTGTGTGTGTGTGTGTGTGTGTGTGTGTGTGTGTGTGTGTGTGTGTGTGTGTGTCTGTGCGTGTGTGTGTGTATGTAGAGCGATTCAGACTAAACTACTGGACCGATCTTTATGAAATTTTACATGATAGTTTCTGGGTATGAAATCCCCAGACATTTTTTTCTTTTTTTCGATAAATGTTTTTTATGACGTCATATCCGGCTTTTTGTAAAAGTTGAGGCGGCACTGTCACACCTTCATTTTTCAATCAAATTGATTGAAATTTTGCCAAGCAATCTTCGACAAAGGCCGGACTTCGGTATTGCATTTCAGCATGGAGGCTTACAAATTAATTAATGACTTTGGTCATTAAAAATCTGAAAATTGTAATTAAAATTATTTTTTTATAAAACGATCCAAAATTACTTTTATTTTATTCTTCATCATTTTCTGATTCCAAAAACATATAAATATGTTATATTCGGATTAAAAACAAGCTCTGAAAATTAAAAATATAAAAATTATGATTAAAATCAAATTTCCGAAATCGTTTTAAAAACAATTTCATCTTATTCCTTGTCGGTTCCTGATTCCAAAAACATATAGATATGATATGTTTGGATTAAAAACACGCTCAGAAAGTTAAAACGAAGAGAGGTACAGTAAAGCGTGCTATGCAGCACAACACAACCGCTTTCGCGCTGAACAGGCTCGTCACTTTCACTGCCTTTTGCACTTGTGGCGGAATACGGTCATTGTGAAAAAATGCAGTGCGTTCAGTTTCATTCTGTGAGTTCCACAGCTTGACTAAATGTAGTAATTTCGCCTTACGCGACTTGTTTTCTCCTCAAGTTGTTAGATAATGTAATGATCACGATGGGTGTTTTCACAAAAAATGCTGCTAGACACTGTAATTTGTCCAAGTTGCCCAAAAGGGTCTTCGTTTCTTCAAGTTGGTATCTAAAACAACCATCACGAAAGCTGTGTGCTCAAAAGCTGGCTGTAAGTCGCCCCAATCGCCAAGAATGACCTTTTCCTAAAGTTGATATCTGAAACAATGATCACAACGGATGTGTGCACAAAAGGCTGCTGGACTCAAAGAGGTCTTCGTTTCTTCAAGTTGGCATATGATGCAATCTTCACTGAAGATGTGCGCACAAAGGCTGCTGGATTCTGCCCGGCGTCCCAATTGCCCGGAATTACCTTCTTTTCTTCAATTTGGTAACTGAAACAATGATCACTCATAACTCTGTGCACATAGGCTACTGGAAACTATAAGTTGTCCGTGTTGCCCAAAAGGATCTTTGCTAATGAGGTCTTCGGGAATCAGAACTGATGATTGTGTGACAGGCTGGACTGTAGCATTTTTATCGAGGTCATAATGTGTGAGATAAAGCAGAAGCACAGATCTGACCGACTTTAAGCTAGTGCTGATTGATAATATAGTTGTGACCTGATCACAGTTGTCTGTGTATGTACCCTGTTTATTTGCATTTGGCCAAGTGAAGGATTATGTGACTGTGACGAGAAAATGAAATGAATGCCTATGTTCAGTGTCTTCCAGCTCAGGATGTATCATCATCATCATCAGTCACCTGACTGTGGCAGTCGTCGAGGGGACATGATTGCTGAGGAGGGAGAAACCCTTCTCCAGGCTGCTCTATCGGGGGTTGTCGCCACGAGGTCAGGGAAGTTCAGCTGCGTCCATTCCTGTATGTACATTCAGGATGTACATGGCTCTGCTTATCATGAGGGCTGAATGTACCTGAAAGCGTTTAACGAAACCATGGGCACATCATTGTGTTCACGTCTGTGTGATGAACCAGTGCTCTGAAATCCTCAACACCTTCATTGACATCCTAGCTGTTCGGGGGAGTAAAGCAGACATACATATACGCAGAAAGCCTTACCGCCAGTGTGACTCAAGTTCAAATAATGCAGCACTCCTCCTCTTCTTCTTGTCGATCGCCTTTACACTTGGAGTCCAGCTCTGGGTATCTTCTTGTCGTTCGCTGTTAGATCGTCAGTCCGGACTGCAGGGCGAAACGTGCTGTCCTCTCCAAGGCCGTATAGCTTCTTTTGTAGCGCTGTCTCCTCTGGCCAGATGGTGTCCCTCGGAGCACTGTGGTATGGACAAGCCTGCAGGATGTGCTCTGCTGTCTGATTCTTGCTCTGGGTATGAAGCTGGTGGTCTTTTGCAGAGCCTCCACGGGACCATGCGTGCAGCTTGTCTTGGAAGGGTCGTCGGCATGGGCAATGCAGCACTCAGATGAAGTGTTCTACGGAACTATTTCACTCCATTTTACGGAGAAATGGTTTGCTTACTCGTATCAGTGCTGAGTTTTACACTGTGCTGCTTTATGTTCTGCGATTAAAAAAAGAAAATAAGTTTTGCACAGTTCTTTGGGAGTGTGTATGAGTGATTGAAGCGACGTGGATGCGTGACTGCTTCGCAGATCTTCAGTCTGAACCGCAGAAGGTGACACTGCGCAGTGACCAGAGCACGTGAACAAAACAAAGTGTTTGTGATCAGAACCATCAGGTGAATGTTTTGGGGACATGCTGGGTGCATTTTGGACAAAAGTAAAAGGCACACTTCTTCTCGTGAAAACAGTTGGGCTCAGCCTGTGAGATCTGGCCAGGCTCTCACATGGGATAAGACCATCCCTCCGCTTAGTCACATGCCAAACATAAACAGTCAGGGTGCTCAGTTGGATTTTTTGATAAATCACTTTTTTTTAAAGTGGCTTTTTAATCAATTAAAAAAACACCATTTGCACTGTGCACAGAGAGACCAAGGCTGTTCATTTTTGGTATGTGACCAAGTGGAAGGATGTTGTTTTTTCCTGGCCAAATCTGAGACAGTGAGCTGAACTATTTTCACTTTTAAGCATTGTATTGTCGTGTATTTTTGCCTAAAAAAGATTGTTTTGTTTGCTGTATACAGATTTACTTATGGTGTTGATCTTCTTCAGTACTCAGTGATACTGAGAATAAAACATTCTACAGTCCCATAGAAAAGAAAACGAGTTTACATGCAAGTACAAACCGACATGATCTGTCAAAAAGCTGCTTGATGTTTCACAAGTAACTTTCACCAACTAAGCATCATTACTTTTGCACCAAGTCTAATTCTGCTGCGCTGTATAAGCAAAACGACTGAGTAAGGATTAATGTTCTGATCTTTATTCGGTGAGGATTTGGGACTTTACTTTGTTTTTATTTTCCTGTGTGAATTGAGATTGTCTGATTTTAGATTGTTAACCGATGTCAATCTTTGTTTAACCCCAAGAAATTGTATGTGTGTGTGTGTGTGTGTGTGTGTGTGTGTGTGTGTGTGTGTGCGCGCGCGTGCCTTCGTGCCTGTGTGTATGTGTGTGTGTGTGTTAATGCATTCATGCGCGCTAGCATGCGTGTCTTTTTGTGTCTTTCTTCAGTGTTGTTAAACTTTGACATTACAGTGTCTTTGAAAGAAAAGAAAATGACGTGTGTGATTTTCATCTTGTTCGAGTAGTATGCGTGTACTGAATATTTTGCATAAATACATTAATTTACGTTTTTCTTCACTTCAGTCTCATATGTTGAATTGAGGTGAACTTAACAAAAAGAGAAACATGACATTTTCTCTGTATGCCTGTGAGCATGCGAAAGCGTGCGCTCGTATGTGTGAACGTGTTTTTGCGCGTGTGTACCGGTGTGTCCGTGCGCGCGCGATCGTGTGTGTGTGTGTGTGTGTGTGTGTGTGTGTGTGTGTGTGTGTGTGTGTGTGTGTTTTCTGTTTCTGAGTATGTATATATGTACGTGTATGCGCGTGTGTGTCTGTCAGACTACCTGACCGACTGTCTGACGATATGTGTGATTTAATTGTTTTCTTTCGGTCTGTCTGTCCCTGTGTCATTGTCTGTATGAAGTGAATCTACTTTTCAAACGATGTCAGTCAATTTGAAGTTGTCCAAAAAGTGCATTCGGTCAAAATTCATCACTGTAAACAAAATTGCAACAATTTAGGAATTCAACAGGTCATCAGTAAGTTTCTACAGTACACACCTACCATCCGTCATTGCGAAAAAAAAATGTACTCTACGAGAAAATTTCAGAAATGTAGGTCTATTGACGCAAGCATTCACGGTTTCCATCGCTTCAAATTACGATGTTATCCAGGGCAGTGTTTATTTAGCGCTACTTGAGTGTACTCATAGTTGTAATTATATCATTCTGTGGAGAGAAAAAAAATGTGTCGGAAAATGTAATGCTTAGCATGTACCAATTAATTTCAGCCAAAACGGAAACACGCATCGGATATCTTAGTGCTACTTTGGAAAATAAATAACCGACACCTTGAATATAAAATTTTCTTTCAGTAGTATAAAAAGAAATTGTTTTTTTTCTTTTGTTTTTTTCATGAACATCGAAAAGTTCACTGCCACAAGCTTATGAAAACCCACTATACGATGGAAATACCCTTTTAAGAACCCTCTTTCAAGACCCCCGCCCCCTTGCCAGGTGGTTCAACTGTACTTACTACAAGAGAAAGAAAAACAAGTCGCGTAAGGCGAAATTACTACATTATTTTAGTCAAGCTGTCGAACTCACGGAATGAAACTGAACGCACTGTATTTTTTCACCAAGACAGTACAGCTTCGTCAATCCCCGCGTGAAGGAAATCGCTCACCTTCCACGTGCAAAACGTAGCGATATTGACACGCCAGATTAGCGCGGTAGCGTATTGTGCTAAGCAGGAAAGCGCGCTTTTCTGTATTCTTGTTAACTTTCTGAGCTTGTTTTGAATACAACCTATCATATCTATATGTTTTTGGAATCAGAAAATGATAAAGAATAAGATGAAATCATTTTTGGATCGATTTCTTAAATTTTAATCGTAAGACTAATTAATCTATTTTCGTTAATTGTGATCACATTTTAAGAGTAAACATGACATATGTATATATATGTTTAGATTCAGAATGTGATGAAGAATACGATGCAATCAATTTTAAATCTGTTTGCGAAAAATCGATTTTAATGACAACTTTAATGAGCAAACTCATTAATTAATTTTTAAGCCTCCAAGCTGAAATGAAATACCAAAGTCCGGGCTTCGTCGAAGATTACTTGACCAAAATTTCAACCAATTTGGTTGAAAAATGAGAGCGTGACAATGCCGCCTCAACTTTCACGAAAAGCCGGATATGACGTCATCAAAGACATTTCTGGAGGTACCATACTCAGGATCTCTCATGTCAAGTTTCATGAAGATCGGTCCAGTAGTTTTCTCTGAATCGCTCTACACACACACACAGACACACACACATACACCACGACCCTCGTCTCGATTCCCCCCTCTACGTTAAAACATTTAGTCAAAACTTGACTAAATGTAACAAACGTCCTCTGACATATAAACGGTCACAGTTTCCATTGCTGACAATGACGTAGCATACAAGGACAGTGTTTACTTAGCACTGGCGAAGGGTACTCATGGTTGTAATAAGATCGTCCTCTGCGAAATGTGTATTTCTTGTGTCGGAAAATTTTATATTATGTTTAGCATGCGCTCAACTCAACTGAAACAAGTCGCGTAAGGCGAAAATACAACATTTAGTCAAGTAGATGTCGAACTCACAGAATGAAACTGAACGCAATACCATTTTTTCAGCAAGACCGTATACTCGTAGCATCGTCAGTCCACCGCTCATGGCAAAGGCAGTGAAATTGACAAGAAGAGCGGGGTAGTAGTTGCGCTAAGAAGGATAGCACGCTTTTCTGTACCTCTCTTTGTTTTAACTTTCTGAGCGTGTTTTTAATCCAAACATATCATATCTATATGTTTTTGGAATCAGGAACCGACAAGGAATAAGATGAAAGTGTTTTTAAATTGATTTCGACAATTTAATTTTGATAATAATTTTTATATATTTAATTTTCAGAGCTTGTTTTTAATCCGAATATAACATATTTATATGTTTTGGAATCAGAATATGATGGAGAATAAGATAAACGTAAATTTGGATCGTTTTATAATTTTTTTTTTTTTTTTACAATTTTCAGATTTTTAATGACCAAAGTCATTAATTAATTTTTAAGCCACCAAGCTGAAATGCAATACCGAAGTCCGGGCTTTGTCGAAGATTACTTGACCAAAATTTCAACCAATTTGGTTGAAAAATGAGGGCGTGACAGTGCCGCCTCAACTTTCACGAAAAGCCGGATATGACGTCATCAAAGACATTTATCCAAAAAAATGAAAAAAAAGTTCGGGGATTTCATACCCAGGAACTCTCATGTCAAATTTCATAAAGATCGGTCCAGTAGTTTAGTCTGAATCGCTCTACACACACACACACACACACACAGACAGACACACACACACACACACGCACATACACCACGACCCTCGTTTCGATTCTCCCTCGATGTTAAAATATTTAGTCAAAACTTGACTAAATATAAAAAG
>NC_090245.1:81360527-81410527 GCF_037325665.1 Littorina saxatilis
CCAACATTCTGAGAAAAACTACAACAATTATTTCATAAACAGCACAATCTACCCGCACACAAAATGCAAATCTCACTTCATACTTTCACCTCCAAGTGATCGTAACAGTAAAATATGTTACCAAAAAAACAAAAAATCTAAACAGCAAAATGTGAGAATGACTCATTCTACAACAAAAATGAACAGGCACTTTTTCATACCTTTGCTCTCAATGCATCCTTTTTAGCAGGGTCATTTTCATCTATAAAAAGAAAAGAAAAGATAAACATTTTGTTACTGCACACAATGCAACATGAACACAAGAAACACACAAACAACTGGTGAAGAGACAGGTCTGATGAATATTCCGAGCTTCTGCTAAAGAAATTTAAAGTTATTGTACTACTGGAATTGCTTTGGGAGAGGCAGGTGGGATGACAGCACATACAGAGATCTGTTCTTCTTCTACTTTGTTCATGGGTTGAAACTCCAACGGTTTAAACGTGTATGACTGTTTTTACCATACGCCGCTTTCGGAGGAGGCATGCTTGATATTTGTGTGTTTCTATAACCCACCAAACTCTTTTCCGTGCGCACTTGGTCTTGCGTGTACACACGTAGGGGGATAAGGCACTTGCATGTCTGCACATGAAGTTGACCTGGGAGATCTGAAAAATCTCCACCCTTAACCCACCAGGCGTTGCTAGGATTCGAACCCATGACCTTCTGCTTGGGAGGCCAGCTACTTACCCACTAGGCCATTGCGCCCGTCTATTCAAAAGGGAAGTCTACGTGCTACTTTCAATACAATACAATGATACTTTATCCCAAAATGAGAAATTACATTTGTGGCTGGCCATGAACCCACAACAAGTGTATGGGAAATAGTCAGTCTGAAAACCTCAAACCCGCAGTCACTTACAATGGATGGCAGGAACAAAAAAGGCCAATGCATCACAGTAATGACTGACAGCACTTTTGTAGTCCCCTTCTGAATCTTTGGCCACAGCAGCAGACACCAGCTTTTTCTGAAGAAAAAGTAACAAGAAGAGCAAACGCTCGATCGAGTCACTTTCGCAGTTCTGAATATTATATGAGGCATCAGATGGACAGGAAGAAATTGCTATTCACAACACAATACAGATGTAAATAATTTGATGTAAAGAATAATCCTATAAAGTTTGAATCAAATCCGATGAATAGTTTCAGAGATATGATATTTCAATTTTTTTCCTTCAAGACATACCTGTGACCTTGAAAAAGGTCAAAGGTCACCAAAGCAGACGTCAAAGTGTATAGGTCACTGGGAGTCACGTTCACATAAAATTTGAGCCCGGTCACTTTTATAGTTTTCGAGAAAAGCCCAACGTTAAGTTGTGTGTTGCCGAACAGAAAAGGCTAGTTATCTCCCTTGTTTTTCTGATAACGTTCGTAAAAGGCTACAGATGTAAATACTTTGATGTAAAGAATAAACATCCGATGAACTTTGTCAAAGATATAAAATGTCTAATTTTTCCTTTGACGCTGACCTGTGACCTTGAAAAAGGTCAAAGGTCAACGAAACCATCGTTAAAGTGTAGAGGTCATTGGAGGTCACGACTAAACAAAATATGAGCCCGATCGCTTTGATAGTTTCCGAGAAAAGTCCAACGTTAAGGTGGTGTCTACGGACGGACGGCCGGACGGACGGCCGGCCGGACAGACTAACACTGACCGATTACATAGAGTCACATTTTCTCAAGTGACTCAAAAACAGCAGCTTTTTCACGTGCGCAGTTTCGAGGCAAAAGCACGTTTCAGAGAAAAATTATAAATGTTCAGCCTGTATAGCCTTCGATTTTGCAATACAGAAGTACAAGCATACGCCTCCTTACGTTCATGCACACACAGACACTCACACACACACATTGCTCTACCAAGAATACATTGCATGGACACAGGGGAGGTCATCACTTTTGACACACAGATCTGTTGGTTATGCAGACTGTATCATGAAATGCAGCATCGAACAACTAGAATCACCACAGGAAAAACGTACAGCATGCTCAATGCAGTGTGGTGAAGGAGTATGCATGAGGTCCACAAACGGATGAACGAAGAACTCCTCAAAGCTGATGCGTTCGTCTGGGTTACGTCTTAACAGCCTCAAGACCAGATCTCGGCAGTCGTCAGATACTTCCACACCTGGCGGTAACTGAAATATGAAATTAAAACAACAACATTAAGTTTCTGTGTTTGTTTATTATACCACTAATATGTTGTTGTTGTCCATTTAACAAGATGTTATTGTCTGGGTTGCACTTTGCATTGTAGCCTGAACAACAGGTGTTGTTTTTTACATTCAGTCAAGTTTTGACTAAATGTTTTAACATAGAGGGGGAATCGAGACGAGGGTCGTGGTGTGTGTGTGTGTGTGTGTGTGTGTGTGTGTGTGTGTGTGTGTGTGTGTGTGTGTGTGTGTGTGTGTGTGTGTGTGTGTGTGTAGAGCGATTCAGACTAAACTACTGGACCGATCTTTATGAAATTTGACATGAGAGTTCCTGGGTATGATATCCCCGGACGTTTTTTTCATTTTTTCGATAAATACCTTTGATGACGTCATATCCGGCTTTTTGTAAAAGTTGAGGCGGCACTGTCACACCCTCATTTTTCAATCAAATTGATTGAAATTTTGGCAAAGCAATCTTCGACGAAGGCCGGGGTTTGGTATTGCATTTCAGCTTGGTGGCTTAAAAACTAATGAGTGAGTTTGGTCATTAAAAATCGGAAACTTGTAATTAAAATTATTTTTTTATTAAACGATCCAAAAACAATTTCATCTTATTCTTCGTCATTTTCTGATTCCAAAAACATATAAATATGTTATATTTGGATTAAAAACAAGCTCTGAAAATTAAAAATATACAAATTATGATCAAAATTAAATTTCCGAAATCGATTTAAAAACAATTTCATCTTATTCCTTGTCGGTTCCTGATTCCAAAAACATATAGATATGATATGTTTGGATTAAAAACACGCTCACAAAGTTAAAACGAAGAGAGGTACAGAAAAGCGTGCTATGCAGCACAGCGAAACCACTACCCCGCTGAACAGGCTCGTCAGTTTCACTCCGTTATGCACAAGCGGCGGACTACGGTCATTGTGAAAAAATGCAGTGCGTTCAGTTTCATTCTGTGAGTTCCACAGCTTGACTAAATGTAGTAATTTCGCCTTACGCGACTTGTTTTCTCTTTCAGTCATCTGAAGATACGTGAGCGCTTGGAGGTAACTGAAACCATGTGGCACAAGGTTAAGTTGTCGATTGAAATATTTGTTGTTGTACTCTTTTTACAAGAATATTAGTCTACTTATTACATCACATGTGGTTTCTATTCTTGGAATAGTGGACATCCACTTTCCTATTATCAATCCCCCCCCCCCCCCCCCCCCCCCCCCAAAATACTTCATGTTAAAAGCACACTATTTCTCGAGAACACAGTTTGGCTCACCATCTCCGAATTGGCTAGGCTTTTAGATGAGATAAGACGTGCCAGCCTTTGAGGGGTTCCATTTAGCTCCCACGTGCACTCTCTCTCTTTCACACACACACACACACACACACACACACACACACACACACACACACACACACACACACACACACACACACACACACACAGACCCACCCAAAACCGAAACAGACAGCAACAAATCTGACCTCTACGGGTTTGGAATCCCAGATCTTTTCCCCAAGCTCTTTGAAACTACTGGATGCAAAAGGTGCTCTGCCAAACAAACATTCTGAAAGAAAAAGCAGAAGATAGTTGGCAATTGACATCAATAAACTGATCATTTTTTCATTGTCGAATATATATGGTAAGTAAACTGCCCTGTCTTAGCTGAGCATAACAGCTACAGATAAGAAATACAAAAGAAGAACATTAATTATTCATCACAATCAATTAAGCAGGCTTGAAAGCACAAAAAACAGGCAAAGTACAAAATACATGACTATTGAGAATCCTAAAGAAATGAGGCAGACTATTGGCACATCAAATAACAAGTATGTAAACCTGTATCATTTATTTTTTCTTTATTCGCTTTCAGCAGATATCTTTTCAAAGTTTTCTATCTCACCATACAAGATGACTCCAATGGACCACAAGTCTACTCTTGCGTCATATGATCTTTGACAGATGATCTCTGGTGCCATGTACAATGGTGAACCTCGCATTACTCGCATTTCATCTCCTTCCATCATTGGCTTGGCAAAACCGAAATCTGAAAAGAGAAATAAAGCTTTATGAACCAAAATAAGGAGTAAAACAAGAATCTTCCTTTCAGTTTACAAACAAATTCTTTTTTTCTCTGCTTCATCCAAAAATCCTGCTTGACGATCTCCTCAATTACACCCCCCCCCCCCCCCCCCCCCACATGTCAAAATCTCTCAACAGGTCGTCAATTAGGTCATCTGTCGATCAACATCACGACTTCCAATGATTAGCAGGCAATTGGCAGCAAATAATTCCTTCAAAGTGCATAATTTCAAAAGAAAAGGGAATCATATCGAGCGCACACGCAATTACATACACACCAGAGTTTGTTGTTCGTCGCAGGTTAATGCCCGCAGCGTGCTAGTTGCTTTGCCTAGCTTTGAAAAGCTTCCATCAATGTCAGGGGCTCTTAATTACTCTAGCTGCCACACCGTTCAAACATTCTGACCGAGTTTAATTTCTGGAAAACGGCTATTGAGCAATGTGGTAATAGGCAGCAAGATATAACGCAATAAACATGAGTTAGAAAGCAAGGTTCGCAAGTCAGTTGAAATAAATCACAACTGGATCGTTTTTATCTGTCCCTTTCTTGTTATCCCCCTTTACCTGCAATCTTGATGATGGGGTTGGAGGAAGATGTGAGAAGAATGTTCTGAGGTTTCAGATCCATGTGAGCCACGTTGAAGGAATGTAGATACTGCATGGCAAGTCCTGAAAATCAAATCAGTTTGAAATTTTGATCCAGGACCACCACCACGTATAAATGTAGTCATGCTCGTAAAAGGACACAGATGCATAAATTAAATCACCTTATTTTGTGCGTAATATATAATTAAAACAAAAAAATCGTTTTTACTGTTGGAAAGTATTTTTAATTAGCAGTTACAAATTACATGTAGAAGCATAGTTGTGTAAGTGTTACTGTTAGTTACATTTTCACATAACACCAGTGTCCATTTTTTTTCTCGAAAAAATAATATGTAACGGTATGAGTTTTAGTATTACACTTTTTTCTTTTCTTTTTCAAATGATATTTTGTAATATGTATGGATGTGCCTGCATCGTTTGAATCGTATTATGAATTGCATCATGATATGTAGAATTCTAAGAAAGTTAGCGAAAGAATATTGTGAGTGGATGGATAAATGTTATTTGATTAAACGCCCCACAATGATGTGCTTGGAAATTTAAAAAAAAAAAAAAAAAATTAATGTAGTCATGCCTTTTGTTTGTTATCACAAATAACGGTCAATCCTATTAAAACAATTGTTTCTATTTCTTCTTTTAGCAATGCGTTGTATTACTTTAACTCTCTGTGAAGAAAATTTCTGCTGTAGCTATAGTACAGATAATTAAGTTTAGATTTTTGTTCTTTTATCTAAATGCGTGCATGAAACCACTCAGGTAATTGGGGTAAGCACATAAGCAACTCTATTCTAAATTTTACTTAAACCTCTTAAAAAGAGTCTGACATGTAGCAGTTTAACCTAAGTTGCAAAGCATCCTACTCCGAGTAAGGCATAGAGCAAAAGTACACCCAAGATCCTCGTATGGAAAGAAAGATAAAAGAATGTTAAATCATGCATTGTCAGTCGTATTTTACAATATGTTGTTTGTATTTTTGTCCAAAATATGACATTTTACAGAGATCGAGACAGTCAGTGTTCCTCCAAGACCGCACTAGCGGACGAGGTGAACAATGACGGCCGAGATCTGTGTAAAATGTCATTTTTTGGTCAAAAATAAAAATAACATTGATGTATCGATCAATTCTGGTTAGACTAGAGTTCCTTTTAGTTTTTATGATTCAACACACACGAACACGCACTATTTTGTAGTCTCGACTGGCCACCTAAATATGAAGTTTTGTTGGCCTCTGACGTCACATGGCTCAAAGAAGGGAAATCCAGTGTTCGATCGATACATAAGAGAATATTTTTCATGGAGAATGATTTACTTAGTCTAAAGCTCAAAACCATCAAAATCGCCAAGAATCGAGTTACGCCAAAATTCCACGATGACATCGAAATGCAGATCTGACATCATTCATCTCTTCCCTTGATGCTCACCGATCTGTTGCAAGAACTTGCGGACAATCCTCTCTGGAAGTGTTCGCTTGCTGCGGATGAAACGGCTGAGGTCACCTCCGCCACAGTATTCCATCACCAGGTAAATAAACTTGCTGTCCCACTAAAAGCACATAAAGAAATGAAAAAAATAAAAAAATGATGAGGAGAAAGGGAACTAGAAAAAAACACCTCAGGATTTACATCAAAATAACATCTCACTTTTAAGCATAAATAAATGCTCATTCCCTGGAAAAAAAGGACAAATCCACACACATATACACGCACTCACGAATGCACTCACACACATCATAATTTACAGACACATTAAAAACTCACCAAGAAATCTCTAAGTTCAACAATGTGCTTATGCTTAAGATTCTTCAGGAGTTCTATTTCTGTCAGGAGGTTCTCTGTCGATGACTTGTTCAGGCTGCTCTTCAAGATGCACTTAATGGCCACCACCTCACGAATTCCAGTCTGCCAAGAAATGAGAAATGATATCAACGCTTAATAGTTCACGTCATACACAAAAGTTTACAAGTGTTAGAATTTATTATCCAACAGTCATATTCTATCTGTGCTGCAAGCTGGTTTTGAAGCATGATGATTGTACTATAAGCATCATCAGCAAACCAGGCACTGTGTTCTCAAGGATGGAAACACAATTGTTTTGCCGGACGAATTCCCAACCTTGGGTTATAGAATATTCTATTTTACTTTACAAACATGCAGAATTAACTTTCTCAGGCCTCAGCAGGCATGTCCATCTCAAAGTCACACTCCTTTCCCCCCTACGTGTTATTCAAGCTACTGTTGGTCTCCTACTTAAATTGTCTCCAAACTCCATTGTGGCCTAGTTAATAGAGTGTTCTAGAAGATGACTTTTTTTAGAATGTGTTCTGCAACATGTACAGGTATCGTCATGGAATGTAACTTTTACTTCACATGTTTGTCAAGTTCTACACGTCGTAACGCGTACTTGCCAACAATAATAAGACATAAGATATCCAGGGTTTCTAGAGGGAGACGTGCTGAAGATAGACATGTTTATTTCTAATCAGGATTGTAAACCGCCATGCAAATGTTTAGGGTTTGTGTGCTGCTTCCAGGAACTAAAAGTTAAGTGTGGGTGGATTTGTTTAAATTAGACCGAATCAGTCAAAGAAACTCCTGTAATTCAAATTAATTTTCCATAACGATAATAATTCTCAGGCCGTTTCAGACACATATGCATTGCGCATAAAGAAAACACAGCGTGAAAAGCATCAGAAACGAGCATGGGCGTTCCTATAATTCCTTCATTAACTGACCATCTGCAATTAGATGGTCAATTCTGCATCAAGTTTTAGGGTTGAACTGACGTGAATCTGGACCAAGATTTTAGAACTTATACAGTTGACGCCATAGCTACATTTATAGGTACACGTCTTAGCTACATGTAGCCTCTCTAGAACTCCAGAACGACCCCCACCCCTCCCGATACCTGAGAACTCTGGCAGCAAAGCTAAATGAAGTTGTAGAAATGTTTACATCAATTACACACATGTATATTTGGTAAACATAGGCAAATTTAACTTAGAAACAGATCGTACTTGTGTAACATTCCAAAAGTAAAGTACTACGATCAAAACCACGATCTGTTTGAGACATTGATTGACTGAAATGATTTGGTTCTCCGCGCGCGCGTGACTGTGAGTGTTTTGGTTTGCTGGAACAGGTAGTAATAATCGAAAGTAACGGTCAATTTTAAAGAATCTGGCTTTTAAGCGAACACATATTGGACGAAATACCTTCTTATAAGCTTTATAGACCGTTGCATAACTGCCGCTTCCAATCTTTTCAGTCAAAACATATTGTTTGAGTTGTGGAACAACTGTTTGTTGCACGACATTCTGCTTAGCAGACGAAGGCCTCGCCATTTTGAACCTTGTTTTCACTTACAAAAGAGTTCCTTGCAGCCGGTCTGACTAAATACTACGCGACCGCACGCGGCCTTGCCACTACCTTGCGCTACCAAACTAAAGCATGTACCGTAAACTATACCTTGTATACGCCCACCCCCCCAATGTACCAATTTTGCCCAAAAGTTGGGGGTGGGCGTTTACTAGGTACTATACCCTTTGCAGGAGCAGTTCACGATATTTTGGTCAGTCACTCGGCATGCGAAGTATTTCAGTAAAGGATGCGGCGTTATTGCACAAAAACTCCGAGCCGCCGGCTCCTCTCCCTCACACACACACACACACACAAACACACGGCACACACACCACACACATGTACAAGGACAGAGTCTGCAACTTGAGCACTGACTGAAACCACGTAGGAAATCATGTTGCTTTACTCGCTGTCTGTGAACAGTGAAGTTTATAACTTCAAAAGATAATGCTAACTAACAAAGATTAATCCAGGTCTGCAGTTGCACTGATTCAAGTCATCGAATTCTGCACTGCGGTGAGAGTCGATAAATTACTAGAACGGTATGCCTTTATGATAACTGACAACTCTTGGCGGCAATATGATGATACACTCGGATGAATACTCTGTACCGCATGCGTAAGTTTAGTGACAAACACTAAAAACAAAATGACCATTAATCAAAAAATGTGGGCGTTTACTAGGTAGTATGCGCAATGCACAGCCGCGCCCAAAGTCAGGGGGTGGGCGTTCTAGTACTCGATACTGGGCGTATACAAGGTAGTTTACGGTACACGTACTATTTTTTATATATATATAGTATCTTCACAACATTATCTGACTTTATACCAAAGAAACTACAATGGGACCTTTTGTACAGTGTTTGTTTATACCAAGTTTCAAGTCACAGAAATAAAAAATAAGGGAGTTATGATGTATTTTGCGACGAGCTATCGAGCGAAAGTGAAAGCATCGTGGTTCAGCGTCCGACCATGTTCGCATTGATCTAAGCCTGAACGCAGGCTCAACCTCAAAATAAAGAATGTTCATGTAATATTTTTATATAAATATCTAGAATCTTCACAACATTATCATACTTTGTACCGAGTTTTAAGTCAGATAATGTTGTGAAAATACTATATATATATATATATATATATATATATATATATATATATACTATATATATATATATATAAAATAGTACATGAACATGCTTTAGTTTGGTAGGGCAAGGTAGTGCAAGGCCGCGTGCGGTCGCGTAGTATTTAGTCAGACCCCTTGCAGCTACTAAAACGGATTATAAAGCAGAAATACAAGATAAACTATATAAACTCGCATAGTTCAAAGTTGATAATGAAAATATTAATCATTTATTTTTTTATTATCATTTCTTTGTTTTTAACGTGTGAAAGTCTGAAGATAATCGTATTTTGTTTCTGATGTCTCCCTTTGTCTCATTATTTTTGTATGCTTCCTCTGTTAACTTTGACTACACAAAGTTAGTTTAAGGGAAAACATTTCGCGGAAAGTAAGATTTTCTCAATCAATGATTTAATTTGATTTTTAACAAGTTTACAACATTGTTTTTGCACAGTCTGGTCAGTTTGTGATATTCAAGTTGGGTGTATTTTTCACAATAAAACCTCCCTTGGAATTCAGTGTTTGTTGAAAGATGGCGGATATTGCGCACCTGGTCGTCAAGGGACGTTGTTAAAAGCTACAGATGTAAATATTTACAGACGGGTCAGGCGTTCCAGTTACAGATTAAATAGCACATGCCACGTCAGTGATCGCATCATTAACAGGTAATACCTCATAAATTATTGGACCTGAATGTGAAAAAAGAGTGTAAAATGCTGTATTCAAGGAATTGAAGATAATTTTATATTATATATATATACATTTTTAAGAGCACTGCTCTTGGATTATGTTTTTAAACGATATTAAATCAGTATTTCTGCAAGACTCTGTCTGTCTGTCTGTCTGACTGTCTGTCGGACTGTCTGTCTCTCCCTCTCTCGATCTTGATCTCTGTGTGTATTGTATGTAAAATTATGTATAATGTGTTCTTACTTCGGTTTATCTATAAACATACATGTAGCAGTTGTTTTCTTTACTTTTTTTTCTTTAGCATGCATTTTAGGCTATTCCCTCTTTAGGGCGAGTGCCAGATGTAAAAAAGCAGATCACTGCTTACTATATATATATATATATTACCCTCATTAAGTAAAGAATTGCCATTGTCTCTCTCTCTCTCTCTCTCTCTCTCTCTCTCTCTCTCTCTCTCTCTCTCTCTCTCTCTCTCTCTCTCTCTCTCTCTCTCTCTCTCTCTCTCTCTCTCTCCCTCTCTCTCTCTCTCTCTCTTTCTTTCTCTCTCTCTCTCCGTACGCTCATGACAGTATTTATTTTTGAAATATATATGTGCACGAAATGTACTTACACATTCTTTAAATTGGATGTAAAATTAAAACAGCAAGCGCACACCTTCAGATATAATATGACCTAAGTAAGAACAAATCTAAATAGCTATGCGTAAGAATTAAATCTATGTGTGCATAATGAACAGGCATGATCAGTGCAGTGAAATAGCTTCTTGCCATGTATGATGTATCAACTCCTTGCCTAAATTTTCTGAGACAGAACTTCAATACGTAATCTTTAAACTGTGCAATACCCAGGTTTGGTGAACCATGCATCTTTAAGGTAATCAGTATTATGACAAACAAGATACATTATGCACCTTTTCGTCTTATTGCTCTAAATGATTTTATTTGATGTAACATCTGTTCACAGAAATACTCTATCTATCTGTTTCAGAACAGCACATCCCTGGTTATTCACAATGCTCATGAACAAACTATAATGGCCGAGGAATACCAGCGCTTTAAATAAGTGCTTGTAGCTGAGTGCCTATGGCCACCAGGCGCCCCACTACGGTTGTTTGCTACATCTGTGGACGTGAGTTTGGAAGCAAATCCGTCTCCATCCATGAACCCCAGTGCATGAAAAAATGGCATGCAGAGAATGACAAATTGCCCAAGAGTCAGCGAAGGCCACCGCCATCCAAACCTGACCTTCTTCCATCTTTGACAGGGGGTAAAAATGATACGCATCGTTTCAACGAAATGGCCTGGCAAGCTGCCCAGGCAAATTTAGCTGAGTGCAAGAACTGTGGCAGGACATTCCAGCCTGAGAGACTGCCAGTTCACCAGAGAAGCTGCAAGCCGGGGAAGGTGCTGACCCCGCTTAAGAAGGGTGAAAACAACTCAAAGGAAAATGACCCAGGTGCTGCAAACAGACCTGTGACTGCAGTTCTTCAGCAACCCAAGGTCCTGGACAAGAAGACCAGTCCTGACCTGGCAGGAAACTCAAACCGCCCTGCTGTTCTGTCTAAAAGAGGCCCTGGCAATGCCACTATGAGGATGGCTGGTAGCACCCACAACAACAGTACAGGGAGAGGTTTGAGAAGCTCCAACTTACCAAGAGAAGGAACTTTCACTGCCCCCGAGCAGAAAGGCCCACCTGCTAAGGAAGCACCAAAGGGTGCCCGCTTCGTGCTGTGCTACATCTGTGGGCGTCAGTTTGGAAGCAAGTCTATTGACATCCATGAGCCTCAGTGCCTGGAGAAGTGGAAGATCGAAAACGCCAAGCTTCCCCGAGAACAGCGGCGCCCTCTGCCTAAAAAGCCGGAGGTGGTGATGTCTGGAGGGAAATATGATGTAAACGCCATGAATGAAGCGGCATGGCAGGCAGCGCAAGCTAACATGGTCCCTTGTCCCAACTGCGGCCGTACCTTCAATCCTGACAGGCTGCAAGTCCATCTGCGTGCATGTAAACCTAAACCAGGCGCCTCAGGGGGAGGAAGAGTAGGAGGGCCTTCCAAGCCTGTCAACAGTCCCACCATGAATGGCGGTGGGGGAGGCGGCTTTGGTGGTGGTGGTGGCGGTGGGGGCCTAGGTGGCAGTGGAAGCAATACCAGCCCGGGCGGCAAACCTAAGCCGCCGCCCGGCCCACGCACGGTGGTCTGCTACATCTGCGGACGAGAGTTTGGCACCAAGTCGCTGCCCATCCACGAGCCTCAGTGCCTAGAGAAGTGGAAGGTCCAGAACAACAAGCAGCCCAAGGAACAACGCAGACCTGTGCCAAAGAAGCCGCAGGGGTTGGGAGGTGTAGGCGTTACCAGGTAAGTTTCATGCAGCATAAATTTATTATGTTGCCTCACATGCCTACTATTATTTTGTCTTTTAATTACCGTAATGAGCCTTGTGACAATATACATGTACAAGCAAACAAACCCAGAAATCACTCTGCTTTTTCCCTGGGGTGTTGGTTTTCTTTAGGATAAATTGAAAGAAGATATGTGAAAGATTTGGTTTTCCGCTTTTTTTGGAAAAAAGGATTTTGTCAAAAGTTTTGGTTGTTGGTTTTGTGTGTGTATCCCCTGTAATCATGGTTTGCTTGATGGTTTAAATTTCTAAAGTGAGTCGGAATTTGTTCAGCTGTTTTGGCTGTGGCAGATTTCCTTCTTCCTTTCTAAAAAGATCGACAGAGCAGAAACTCAGACTGGCTTTTAGTTTTACTTGTTCTACTTCCAGAGATGAGTCAGTATTGATACACATACAGAGTATTAAACTCTCGGGAGTATACCGGAGTATACCGATCATAGGTTTGATCATCATATACTCACAGTTATTTCCTTTTCTGATCTTTTTCCAGTGTAGATGCTTACAGCAGTATTTTCTTCAGCTGTGTTTTTCCTCAACCACAGAAAGGAATAAAGAATTAGAATGACATCAAGAACATATGACATAACATCAGACTTCTATATTATGACATCATACGACAGCTAATGACATCATCATAATTTTTATGACATCATTTTTTTCTGGATGTTTATTTTTAAGTGAAAGTGGAAATTCCTTTTAGCAAGAACTGCAGGAAAATTGTCAGTAACAGCTAGGTAAGCTCTCTAATTTTTATCTCCCCCTTCTATAATATATGCCTCCCCTTGTCTTTTTTCAGCATGAAGGGGCCTACTGAACAAGGAACACTATAGCTGCTCTTTCTAATCCGCAGAGATTGAGCAAACAAATCTTCTGTGTTGGTTTGAAATTAAGAAGCTGGAAACTTATTTCTTGCAAATATCTGTCAAGAGAACATGTTTTGTTCCCAGGAGCTTAATTGTTTTCAGCAGAGAGTGAGCCAGGTAATAAGTAAATACATACTCTGAAATCATTGAAACACACAGAACCTTTTACAGTGGTGAGAAAAGCTCCATTCGGACCAGCCCAAAGTACGTGTCCTTACATTGCATGCAGCCAGCAGCCTCATCATGACAGATAGATTTTGGTAAAAATAAGAGACAAATTAAGGGACAACAGAAGGTGTCCTTTCATGTGATCATATAGTGTCTTTTCGTCAGAGCTATATAGGGGCCTGTTATCGCAGGTATCACTGTCCTTACAATTATGACTGACAAGAAAGATTGTTGTATTTACAGGGAGCAGATGAACGAGGCGGCATGGGAGTCGGCCCAGGGAGCGCTGGTCCCCTGTCCCAACTGTGGCCGCACCTTTCAGCCTGACCGTCTGGCGGTGCACCAGCGAGCCTGCAGACCCAAGCCTGGCACCAGTGGTGGTGGTGGTGGCTCTAGCCAGGTAAAACGGGTTTAATTTGTTTTGCTTGCAATCCCTCCTACATCAAATGGTGTTTTTTTGTTTTTTTTCATTTTCATTACTTTATTGTCCCATCGCTGGGAAATTCGGGTCGCTTCCTCCCAGTGGAAAGCTAGCAGCAACGGAGTCGCGCTACCCAGGTGTCTGCGTGTTTAGGTGTATTCAGCCACCTGCACTTAATTATGGCAGAATGACCAAGGTCTTTTACATGCCATTGTGATGACACAGGGGTGGGACATGGCTTCCGTCTCTGGGTCTGCACATAAAGTTGACCCGTGTCCGTCCCGGCCCGAATTCGAACCTGGGACCTTTCGATCACAAGTCCAGTGCTCTACCAACTGAGCTACCGGGCCCCCAATTTTTGAGATCTAGGGTAGAGTTTGAAGCTTGAATCATGACCGTGCCTAGATTTGTGTGCAGAATGTGAATGCACTAGCTACCATTTTCATTTAACATTCTTTTGTTTCTTAATCACTATCTTCCTGATTCTCTGAATGTTGTGGGCCTCAGAAATTGGATTAATTTACATAAATGTGTCAGTGTCTCACAGTAGCCGAATTATACTCAAGCAAGTTTTAGTATTTGTTGATGTGTTTAATTACTTTAAATATTGAAGATGTTAGTGGAGTCCACGTGACTTTTTTTCCCCCTGCACAAATGTTGAAATGACATGGGTGATCTTGATACAAACAATGCATGTTGTCAGAGTGCACTGTCAATTAATGGACAGAATACATGTATGTTTGCTTTTGATGTTTAGTACTGTCAGAACTTGCCCTTAAAAACAAAAGTGAGGTTACATATACACTTGTAGTTACGATTTATACTCTCTTGGAATGTTTAACCAACTGGGTACAATTAATTCTGAGCAATTAACTAATGTAACAGGAGAACAAAAGACCTGTCTTTAGATCAGTGACTCATGTTGAGGGGGTAGCTGGGGTAGAGATCAAAAGTGCACATTACAAATGATCGAGTAGTTAGAGAAAGAAAAAAAGGGCAATTATAAGGTTGAGACAAAGAGAGAGAAAAAAAAGAGAGATGTGTAATCTGCAATCAGCCCCAAGATTCATCGCCCCCGGCAAGCAAGCCCATTCGCCGCCCTCCAACCATCATCTGCTATATATGCGGGCGGGAGTTTGGCACCAAGTCCATCTCCATACACGAACCCCAGTGCCTGAAGAAATGGCACAACGAGAACAATCAACTCCCTCGGAACATGCGACGTCCAGAACCGATCAAACCTGTGATCAGACCTGTCGGAGGTGAGAGATCGTGGATCCTGGTTGCATGTCAAGATGCTGTGATGACAGTTTAGTTAATGAATTAATTTAACTGTAATGATGAGTTTTCCTTCCTTCACTGGGTTGCTGTAGAGTCAAACTTTATACCTGTAAGACACGAATGCTTCTTGTAGTTGCGGCTAGAACAGACTCATTAATGCAAATTACAGTATACAATAATGACTTAATTGATACTCATAATGAGTTTTCTTTCCTTCACTGGCTTGCTGTACATCGAGTCAGACTAACACTAACTATACCTGTGAGACACGTTTAATGATGCTTCCCGTAGTTGCGGCTAGAATCTGACCTATTTAATGTATATATGCGTGTCTACAATAATGACTTCATGTTTTAATGAGTTTTCCTTCCCACTCTGAGGTGCTGTAGAGTCACTGAGTAATGAATAATATATATAGCACTGCTTATTATTGTAGTTGCAGCTAGAATTGGAATGATTATTGCATACAAAGCATTGCATACAATAATGTATGATGAGTTATTTGCAGACACTTTGGTGCTGTAAAGTCAGATACCCCCCGCGGGTTAGGGGGAAGAATTTACCCGATGCTCCCCAGCATGTCGTAAGAGGCGACTAACGGATTCTGTTTCTCTTTTTACCCTTGTTAAGTGTTTCTTGTATAGAATATAGTCAATTTTTGTAAAGATTTTAGTCAAGCAGTATGTAAGAAATGTTAAGTCCTTTGTACTGGAAACTTGCATTCTCCCAGTAAGGTAATACATTGTACTACGTTGCAAGCCCCTGGAGCAAATTTTTGATTAGTGCTTTTGTGAACAAGAAACAATTGACAAGTGGCTCTATTCATCTCCCCCCTTTCCCCGTCGCGATATAACCTTCGTGGTTGAAAACGACGTTAAACACCAAATAAAGAAAGAAATGTAAAGTCAGATTAAAGTATACTGATGTATTGTATGGTTAGGGTTAGGGTGAGAGTTAGGGTAATGGTATTGTAGTGTTTATTGTAGTTGTAGCTAGAATATGACTAATACTTAATGCATGCATGTACATTTTATATACTGCTTATATAGTGGTTGATTAGTCTTTCTGTTATATATGCCAGCAAGTATATACATCAATCTTCACTTTTACAGTGGAACCCCCCTTTTAAGACCTCCAAAAATCTGAGAAAATTAAATCTTAAAAAGGAGGGATCGACTTAAAATGGGGGTATAATTTTGAAGAGGTTATGAACAGAATGTAAGAGAAAACAAGGTCTTAAAAACGAGGGAGTCTTAAACTGGGGGGTCTTAAAGGGGGGGTTCCACTGTATTGCAATATTGAACTTTATTACCAATTCAGTGCCCCATATGGCTTTTTGACCAATCAGGACGGATTCTAGGTGACCCTCTAAATGTTATAACGTTCAGGCAGGGACCCTTTTTGTTTATCAAGCTAAAAATGAACAAGACAAAGTAAAAATTTAAATCAGCAATATCAGCGTGATTTATTCTAAAGAATGACACTTCAAATGCTGTCAGATAATACTTTCTTTATCTAAAAAAAAATACTGAAAAGCGAGTTTTGTCGGTGGGTGCTTTACGGAACAGCGAGGCACCGCCCATCCTCTAAGTGTGCAATGCCGACTCACTCACTTGAAATCTAAATTATCAAAGTTCGGAAAAATCAAGGGAAATTGGGTCACTCGCTTTACGTCAAATGTATCTTTACGTCATTTTTCATCCGTCTGGAGTCGGTTCTCAATCTGTCGCTCTCTGTTCAACAAGAAAAAGCGAAGCAACCGAAGCCCATGTTCAACATGGTTTGTTGTGTGTCAAACACATTTGACCTGTGAATATTCATCACGTCAGGTGTGTTACTCTGATTGGCTGACCCAGGTCACGAGAATTCTTTGACTGACAGGCATAATGAGGTAGGAGCGCTCCAGTTCCCATTGCGGCTGTTCTGTCTAATTCGCGTGGTCGCTTCAAAATTTCTTTTGGTCGAATTAAACGGTAATAAAACCGTTATTTCTAATATGCTGACTGTTAGCAATTGATAACAGACATGTCTCACAAACGATATCAGCATTCGCCTAAAAGGCTCATGCTTGATATCTTTTTTCTCGACATGTCTGTTATCATTTGCTAACAGTCAGCATATTAGAAATAACTCATAATAAATTATGCCTTATAGTTATGATGCATATATACAACATAAAGTAGAAGGAGTTCTGTGGAGGCATCTTAGCTCTATCAATGCGATTTTATTTTATTTTGCGGTTTGCTGTATGTTTTTTATGGCTCCTTTGAGGACAGATTTTTCATTTGTATCTGTCAATGTTTAAATGAGGATAATAAAGAAGTTGTGTTGAAATATGAGCTTAACCTGTCTTTTGTAATGGTAAATTGAATAAGAAGGGAGCATTATAAAGTATAAATTAAGATATCATTATAATCAAGCATGTACGTGCTGAAAAGATCATGTGCTGTGGTAATTTTCTTCTGAAATAAACCTAACTGAGTATAACTATAAGGTCCAAATAAACACACACGAAATTAACAATTACAGCTGGTATACATGTGTGTGTACTCGTTTTGGAAAGCTTTTTTGCTCATACATGTACAGTAATTTAGACATTTCTGATCTCTTGCTTTTGTGTGTACATCTTTGCCTGAGTGTTTGATTGTGTGTGTGTGACGTGTGTGTGTGTGTGTGTGTGTGTGTGTGTGTGTGTGTGTGTGTGTGTGTGTGTGTGTGTGTGTGAGTGTTTGCTCTCAGGGTAGATTATGAGCTTTTCAAAGTGTGATTTAACTTACTTGGTTTCCAGCTGTTTTAATTGTAAAGATAAATAAGAAAGGAACTTAATTTTGTTTGGTGATTTTCAGAATCAAATGAAAAGGATACCTCTGTTACAGGTTTAATCACGTTGTTGGTCATCTTTCTGTTTCGTTTTCTTCAAACATTGTGGGTGACGAGCATGTGCATAATTATGTTACAATGTTAAGAGTTTCATCTTGAAGCTTTTGAATTTTTTTTATATATTGTGTTTATATCAATAGACGTTTTCCCTAAATAACTCTGTTGGTATTTGTAAGCGTACATTATGAAAGATCAATCGAGTTGTGTTTTGGGTACAAAAACAGCCAGGATCGAAACACGTCTTTGACCAGTTAATTAAAACCATGTATGATCGCAGCGAATAACTGCATGACTCCGATGTGAATGTTATTTAGTTAACTTTCCTTAAACAAACCTTTGATGAGTTGAGTTTGATTATTTGGCATTGTTTACACATAGCAATGCATTTATATATGAATACTTTGTCTTGATATCACTGTGTATTTTTTATGCTTTCGTAGGCTAGAACCTTTTATACACCATTCAAAAATACGCTTTATGCATGAGTCTGTCTTTTGGTCTGTCTGTGCCATAATCTTAGTCCACTCCCACCCCCCTCAACTCTCCTATTTTCTCTTTTATGTGATCTAGCCTTCTGTCACCTTTGTTTTTCCCCATTTCTAACTGATGTTTCATGGTGTATATTATAGTCAAATGCCTCCAGCATGCAGCTTTTGAATGATACACATGCAGTTTGTCTTTGAAATTTGCAGACTATCTTGTATTAGTGGTTTTTGCCTGCCCCTCTCCCACCCAAATCCCAGTGGCGGATTTAGGGGGGGGGGGGGGGGGAGAAAAAGAAAAAACATAAGGCTTAAAGTTAAAAATGGAAATTTGGCCAGATGATTAAATGACAGTTTCTGAGCTGAGGTGGCCCTCTAGATTGCAGCATTTTTCTTCCTTGAACAAAATAATTCCGGGGGGGGGGGGGGGTGGCATGCCCCCGGACCCCCCTCACATGTTCAGGCGCTTCGCGCCCTCAATTAGGGCGCTTTGCACCCTCAATTCAGGCGCTTCGCGCCTTCAAGTTTGTGCAAAAAGGTTTTTGGTGTGCCCCCCCCCCCCCCTTTCTTAAGATCCTGGATGGGCCGCCCTTGAATCCTATCCCAATAGGATGCAATCTGCTCCTGTGGGATAACTATCAGGTCACCTTCTTCAGATTTCCTTTTTCTTCAGAACTGCATGTGTATAATAACAGTTTTACACACAAGCATTACTGTTAGTTGAAAAGGAGAATGGTGAAGGTGAAGGGGGCATTGCAGGTAATTATGGGAAGGTTGATGAGAGTTTGGTAAACAATTTTATCACATTAGGAGGGACATCAGCTGGTGTTTTGTTTAAAACTATAATGGTACAGTCTATATATATATACCTCCTAACGAGAGAAATCACAAAAAATTCATTGTGTTACAAGGTATGGATCATATATACTTGTCTCTATCAGGAGGATGCATGTACAGTACGTGTTTATTGTATGGAGTGTTGAAGTTTCGCATCCCTATGATTTCAATATCACTAACTTAGCTCACAGTGACTGTCAGTAGAAATTCACAGTGATACACATTTTTCAAGAAACTGTAAACCTGCTAAGACTTTTAGTAAATGTGTCAGCAAATTATTCCGAGGGGATGGGTGAGGCAGGGACCTATATTAATATAGGTCTATGGGTGAGGTAACCTTTTACGTTTAACTATTTTCACGATTCACACAATGCAACACAAAAGTATGTTTGGTGTTCCAAATTTTATTATATGTAAAATTACTAAATGAAAAAATATCTTCGGTTTACTTCCAAAATGCAAAAATGTTTCTTCAAACCAAAATCTAAAACTACACAAGCAGAGTTCAAAACAGATTAACAAACTCAATGAAAAATCCAAATGGTTCTTTTTTATCAACGATCAATAAAAAAAACAAACGTTACCCCTGAGTTAGAAATAATCATTTGGAAAATCACGAGCATGAAAATCTGGCTCTTGATGAAAATGTCTGGAACTTCAAGAGGAAGTAGAATTAATTAGCAGTTGCCAATGAAAAAGTACTTATGAAACCAAAAAGTGCTTTAAATAATAAATATAACTGACTACTTAAAATTAAAACAGCAAAGTCTAAAAACTCATTAAAATAAACAAATAACATTAATAATCTTTTGTCACTAATTCCTTTCTAAATTTACTAAGACAACATTCCTGATAATTAAAGGGAAGTAATCAGGATATTCCATTTGTCAAGAACAAGCACAGTTCTTTCCCTTACACTAGATAGACATTTCGTTCTGACAAATCATGGTGACCAAAAGTACTTTGTAAAATGTGAAAGAATGAATACTTTCACAGGTTTACAAACACATTTTGGGGAGCATTTAATGACCTATAAACGTAAAACATGTAAGTGTTTTGGGCTTATTTTACATGGCTTAGATAATAGATTGTCAGTTTTACTTCATCAGAAATGTAGAAGTCATTAATGTCCAGTCACGAACTGGATGGTTTATACCTCCTAAAATTTTGGCTTCTAGCTTTTCTTGTCAACATAAAGCATTTATTTGCATAGGTAAACACATGCGCTTTAACTCAGTTAAAAAATATGCCCTTTGATTGCAAACTTCTTTACATGTATCTCTGGTAGAATAAGTGAACACTGATGTATGGAGGACATGTGGGCAGGTTTTAAGAGTACTGGCATTTAATCATGACTGATTGAATCTTTCTTTTTGTCCAGGTAAGGGGGCATATGATGTAGACGCCATGAATGAGGCAGCCTATCAAAGCGCCCAGGCGAACTTGTGCCCCTGCGATATCTGTGGACGTACCTTCCTCCCGGATCGTCTGATTGTGCACCAACGAAGTTGCCGCCCGAAAAAGCCAAAAGAATAACTGCATGAGGAGTTGATTTCCAAATGTTGAATTGTTTTTGTGATAGTTTTCGTGATAAAACCATAACAGCGCTCAGAACCAACAAGTTGGATAACATTTTTCGGCGAGTTAATTCCTAATGGTCTAAATCTTGAAGCCAAAAGAGCAGAAGCTTGGGATGTTGACTTGTCGATGAAAATAATCTGTACATGTATTGTGATTTTTGTGTGCTTATTAATACAGACTCATTAACGAGTGTTTTTAACGCTCATTATTTGTCAAGACATTTTACACAGATTTGAGAAAAAAAATCTTTTTCTGTGAAGGATTGAAAAAGCAAAACATTAAGGCAAAACAGAAAAGGATACAAAAATCAGGAACTGCAGAGAAAAAGTCTTTAAAATGATTTCTAACAGTTCTTCTGATATGTTTTCCTGTCTTAATATTAACAGAAGTGAATGGACAATAAAGTAGAAATAAATGTAAGAAAAGAAAACAAGTCGCGTACGTAAGGCGAAATTACTACATTTAGTCAAGCTGTCGAACTCACGGAATGAAACTGAACGCACTGTATTTTTTCACCAAGACGGTACAGCTTCGTCAATCCCCGCGTGAAGGAAATCGCTCACCTTCCACGTGCAAAACGTAGTGATATTGACACGCCAGATTAGCGCGGTAGCGTATTGTGCTAAGCAGGAAAGCGCGCTTTTCTGTATTCTTGTTAAATTTCTGAGCTTGTTTTGAATACAACCTATCATATCTATATGTTTTTGGAATCAGGAAATGATAAAGAATAAGATGAAATCATTTTTGGGTCGATTTCTTAAATTTTAATCGTAAGACTAATTAATCTATTTTCGTTAATTGTGATCACATTTTAAGAGTAAACATGACATATGTATATATTTTTAGATTCAGAATGTGATGAAAAATACGATGCAATCAATTTTAAATCTGTTTGCGAAAAATCGATTTTAATGACAACTTTAATGAGCAAACTCATTAATTAGATTTTAAGCCTCCAAGCTGAAATCCAATACCAAAGTCCGGGCTTCGTCGAATATTACTTGACCAAAATTGTAACCAATTTGGTTGAAAAATGAGAGCGTGACAGTGCCGCCTCAACTTTCACAAAAAGCCGGATATGACGTCATCAAAGACATTTATCAAAAAAATGAAAGTCTGGAGGTATCATACTCAGGATCTCTCATGTCAAGTTTCAGGAAGATCGGTCCAGTAGTTTTCTCTGAATCGCTCTACACACACACACAGACACACACATACACCACAACCCTCGTCTCGATTCCCCCCTCTACGTTAAAACATTAGTCAAAACTTGACTGAATGTAAAAAGCACTCATGCACAAAACTAAATCACGGCATTTGAAAAACTTCGTTTCATTTTGTGTAAAGTGTGATTCATTATTATCTTGTTGCCAACCATTTCCAAGCAGGAAAATTTCTGTTCTGGACTTTAAATTATGAGCCCAGAAGTTTTTATTATCTGGATTCTAAATATCATGCTGTAAAAGATATAAAATATTCTTTTTTCTTCTTTTACACCTATTCCGTCCCTACAAATCCAATGTTTGTTACCAGTATCTACAATGCTAAGTTTTTTTGAACTTTTAAAGAGGAAATATCACTGGTTTACACAAATTTGTTGCATGTTGACAATTAATGTTGTAGTGGTTATTTTTTGTGTGAGCAACCTTCCTTCTCTGTGGTCACATGTGAAAGTTCCCTCATATCTGGCCTGTAATCATTAAGCGAAAGTCTTGTATGGCCCACTAATGAAATATGCATTATTTTGCTGTAATACCTTTTGATTTTTAAGCAGCTTATTGCTCACAGGACATTGAAGAAAAGATTTAACTTATTTTGCCAAACTACATATTGCCGTTCATGAACATTGAATTGTTTTGCACTTTTTGCGCATTCTACTACTTTGTTGAAGCTGTCTGTGATACTGTTTATTTGCTGATGCTTTTATCTTTCTGTGTCCTGTAACATATGATTCTAATAGTCATGCAGTGCCTCAGAATTTACAGTGCACTGTATTTTTTTTAAATAGATGCATTCGATCATAGCAAACAAGTTGCTCATATTGTTGCAATTTTCTATTTCACTAATTAACTTGCTGTCTTTATACAGATTTCACTTATTCTGTATGATCCTCAGAGCCAAACATGTGTACATTCAATTTGGTGTAAAATTATTTTTGTTTTGTTTTTAGCCTTATAGAGTCAAAGAGGGCTAAAAATAAGGATGAATAATCAAGCAAACAAACAAACAAGCAAACAAAATTGCAACCACAAAAAAACAGGTTAATAAACATGCAATACAAAACATACAAAACTGATTTTATGTCTGTGACAAAATGGATTTGTGAACAATTCTTCACAAAGTCATTACAGATGCAGGAACAATTGATATTATACACACAAATCTTGAACAGAAAATCTGAAGACTTTCATATTTGTTTGTGGTCAAGATTATAATGCTCTCAAAATATGTTACATAGGCCCTGTATTCAGTTATTAGTCGCCCCACAAACGATGTAGATAATGAATCTGTGTACAAAACACTTTTACATGCAATTTAGCCAATTATTGTGTTGCATATATGGAGGGAGAATGGTCATTTTACCAGTATGTGGATATGATATCTGGCCAGCCTAACCCAGTGGCATTACTTTTCATACCTTGAAATTAATAACTTCTCTGATAATTGTGCAGTATGTATTCAAATGTAAACTACATATTATGTACAAACTTGCTTAATGCTTTTATTTGGTGTTTCTGTTGTGAGGGTCTATATGTAAAGAACATTCTGGGTGCTTTTACTCTTGGTTTTAATGCTACAATTTGTTTTCTGCGTTTTCCACGTGTGTGATAAAAAGTCACGTGTTACTTTTACTTATTTCTTACATTATTTTGTGACCTCCCAACTTCGTACCCGGTACAGTGTCATATTGAGTATACGCAATTGACACAGGTGGTGTCTGTCTCAGATAATACATTCCTCATTTTACTGAATTTTGATCAGATCGTTTTGGTCATTGCTTTTTTTTTACAAGATCTTACTTTTCCTCAAATATTGTTGAATTCTGTTAGGTGTAGTCAGGATGTTTTGTACAGAAATAAAATGTAAAGTTCCTTTTTTTTTTACTTCAGGTTTTTGACTCACATGCGAAGCAAAAGTGAGTCTATGTACTCACCCGAGTCGTCCGTCCGTCCGTCCGGACGTCCGGAAAACTTTAACGTTGGATATTTCTTGGACACTATTCAGTCTATCAGTACCAAATTTGGCAAGATGGTGTATGATGACAAGGCCCCAAAAAACATACATAGCATCTTGACCTTGCTTCAAGGTCAAGGTCGCAGGGGCCATAAATGTTGCCTAAAAAACAGCTATTTTTCACATTTTTCCCATTTTCTCTGAAGTTTTTGAGATTCAATACCTCACCTATATATGATATATAGGGCAAAGTAAGCCCCATCTTTTGATACCAGTTTGGTTTACCTTGCTTCAAGGTCAAGGTCACAGGAGCTCATCAAAGTTGGATTGTATACATATTTTGAAGTGACCTTGACCCTGAACTATGGAAGATAACTGTTTCAAACTTAAAAATTATGTGGGGCACATGTTATGCTTTCATCATGAGACACATTTGGTCACATATGATCAAGGTCAAGGTCACTTTGACCCTTATGAAATGTGACCAAAATAAGGTAGTGAACCACTAAAAGTGACCATATCTCATGGTAGAAAGAGCCAATAAGCACCATTGTACTTCCTATGTCTTGAATTAACAGCTTTGTGTTGCATGACCTTGGATGACCTTGGGTCAAGGTCACATGTATTTTGGTAGGAAAAATGTGTAAAGCATGTGAGTCGTATGGGCTTTGCCCTTCTTGTTTGTTTTGTTTTAATAACCACTTAGATGTATATGATTTTCAACTGCAACGAGGTATTTGTTTTTAGAAAATTAGTTTTGATTATTGCTGTATGTATATTATATTTTGATTTCCGAATTTTATTTAACGACTCTAAAATTAATTTGATAAAATATTGCACTTGTGTTTCTCATTTGCCAATTTTATTCATTGATTCTGATTTGAATTAATAGTTATGCTTTTTTTCTGTGCTATTCTAGTTCGCTTACATTTGAATACACCGTTTTGTCATTATGTAGAGAAGTGATGATAGAAGAAGCCCAACCGAAAACTTCTGATTATCGCATTGATGAAAGTGGTATAAGAAATATAAACAGACAGACCAATCTGACATGTTTTTGAGTCACTTGAGAAAAAGTGACTCTATGTAATCGGTCAGTGTTAGTCTGTCCGTCCGGCCGGCCGTCCGTAGACACCACCTTAACGTTGGACTTTTCTCGGAAACTATCAAAGCGATCCGGCTCATATTTTGTTTAGTCGTGACCTCCAATGACCTCTACACTTTAACGATGGTTTCGTTGACCTTTGACCTTTTTCAAGGTCACAGGTCAGCGTCAAAGGAAAAATTAGACATTTTATATCTTTGACAAAGTTCATCGGATGTGATTGAAACTTTGTAGGATTATTCTTTACATCAAAGTATTTACATCTGTAGCCTTTTACGAACGTTATCAGAAAAACAAGGGAGATAACTAGCCTTTTCTGTTCGGCAACACACAACTTAACGTTGGGCTTTTCTCGGAAACTATAAAAGTGACCGGGCTCAAATTTTATGTGAACGTGACTCCCAGTGACCTCTACACTTTGACGTCTGCTTTGGTGACCTTTGACCTTTTTCAAGGTCACAGGTATGTCTTGAAGGAAAAAAATTGAAATATCATATCTCTGAAACTATTCATCGGATTTGATTCAAACTTTATAGGATTATTCTTTACATCAAATTATTTACATCTGTATTGTGTTGTGAATAGCAATTTCTTCCTGTCCATCTGATGCCTCATATAATATTCAGAACTGCGAAAGTGACTCGATCGAGCGTTTGCTCTTCTTGTTACTTTTAGGCTAGAGGAACTCAAAATAAACATATCATTTAAAAAATTAAAAAATGTACCTGTTGTGTACACTTTTATTTTTGTAGTTGATAATCTGTTTGTATCTGTCTTTTTGCAAATGGCTGTGATTATGATAACTAAAACCTATACATTTTTTTGAGTGTTTCACAATTGATGAAATTGTGGCCTTTCTCCCTCTATTGTATTTGATGTACATATACAATGTATATAAGTTTATTGTTGATATACACTGATTGCTTTGGTCAATGCCTTTTTTTTTTTAGATTAAGTTAGAAATTTCATGATATTGGATTTATGCTGGTACTGCTTAAAATGGTGAATGAACTATTCTCTTTTTCTTTTACTCATATAGGCACGCAAACAAACTTGCACAGTCTTCTTCGTAGTTTTTATGCAAAAGCAATCACCTGGTGGATTAAAAAAACAAATCACCTGAGCTGTTTCCTAACTCAATCATTGAAAGAAGAGCAATTACTCCAATTAATTTACTGTTGTTTTACTGAAATTAATAATTATACCACAGGTTCTTACAGAGGTGATTTTTTACAGAATTTTCTGGTGATAGTTACTGTAGAAAAAAGGATATAACTGATCTATTTGATAAAAAAAACACCACCAATGTCAAAAATCAAACGTAAAGTTCTAAAATCATGATTTGTTAATTCATACCTTTGGAAAGCCAATGATCTGCTGTTTGAAGGATGATACAGATCTGATTGCTACCTATAAACTGTTGTAAATTAAATTCTTTAGTATTGAAGACATAGAAATGAAATAAAAGGAACTTGGGATCAAGTGTGTGTGTGTGTGCATATATGCATGCGTGTGTGTGGGTGTGATAGCATGATTTACAACAAATCTCTCTCTCTCTCTCTCTCTCTCTCTCTCTCTCTCTCTCTCTCTCTCTCTCTCTCTCTCTCTCTCTCGCAGATCACTGCTTACTCTATTACCCTCGTTAAATAAAGAATTGTTCTTGTTCTCTCTCTCTCTCTCTCTCTCTCTCTCTCTCTCTCTCTCTCTCTCTCTCTCTCTCTCTCTCTCTCTCTCTCTCTCTCTCTCTGTCTGTCAGTGGGCATGTGTGTTGCTGTATTTGTGTGTGTGTACACGTGTGAAATAAAGCCTCCCCAGCAAGGAACAACAACAAACATACAGTTGACGTCAAATGAAGAATGTTATTTGACTATACAATTAATTTGATATTGATTTTTTGAGTCAAATAAAATCGTTCGTGAAGACATGAATTTACACAAAAATAGACGTAGCAACTCAAACTCAAAAATGAAAGCGAGAATTTTATCTTAAAACTATGAACACAGATCGCGGAAACTCCTGTCCACATTTTTAGCGTCTCCAGCAACGCCGTCAAGGGACGTTACCACGTAAATCACACATGCGCTAAGCGAGCTTCCGCCGTTTCAGTTTACTCACGTTGCCTCTCAACATCACAGAGCTTTTCAGCAAGGACTGACTCCATTCTCGACCGGTAACATCAACCTAGCACATTCAAGATGGCATGCACACAGCCTGACCCACGCATTAAGAAGATCAAGATTCAAACTGGGGTTGTCAAGAGGTAAGTGTGGATATGTGTCTGTTTCAACACAAACTTCTTTTCTGATTAAACGAAACAAGAGAGATGACTCACATTGACACACGTATCTCGAGTAAACAAGATGATTAGACCTACGATCTAAAAAAATATATGTTGTTGTCGTTTGGTTTGACTAATGAACGACCACCATGCAGAGAGAGATCGAGAGAGAGAGAGACGCATTGGACATGTTATTCTGTGGATGACATTGACACTGTCAGATTTGTTTTCATTTTTTGGGCATGTAATTGTATTCTCCTTTTTCAATTTACTGAAGTAATCTCTATACATCATTACATGGCAACTGACCTCATTGGTTGGTGAGCCTAAGGTCCCCAGAGTGAAAGATAAAGGGGATAGTGTTATTTTACCTATGACAAATAAAAAGAGGTGTGGGTTGGTAGGCAATTAAAATTTAAACAACTGCTTTTCCGGATTCGCCCTATATATAGAGCCTAGTTTCAGGCCCTGGTCCGTGGGGCTAGCCTACCATCCAGTGCTACATAGTGCAGCAACGGGGCCCCAATGAAACATTACAAACAGGACGAACAACATATTCTAGAAACTGGCATTAAAATTGTCAGAATTAGTGTTCAACTTCAATTAAAGGAGTTTTGTTGTTGTTGTTTCCGCCGTTTCTCCTGCACTTAAACTCGGTCATCAGTTTATCAGTTAAACCTCAGAAGTTGCATCACTGTAAACGTAGTCCTAAATGCAAACTCTGCCACTTTCAATCTAATTATTATGATGTCCAATTATACTTATAACCCTGTCAGTATTGGCGTTAACCGGTATTTTACCGGTTGAAATGAGAAAATACCGGAAAATAATTGGCTGCCGGTATAACCTACCGTTTGATTTTTAGAACTACCATTTTTTTCGCTGGTAAAACAACAAAACCTTTGTACTGCATGGTTCCAATTATGACCAGCCAACTTTTTTTCTGGATAGTTTTCATCATAAAAGTTTGTGTACCAGTTTGATAAAATATTAGCGCCATCACTGCCTCAGTGCCTTTAAATTGTACCTCAAATTATGTTTTTCCATATTTTACAAGAACAAGCCAGCGCATGCAGTTAATTGCAGTGATTGAATTGCATTACTTCCCTTGGAGTTGGACCATTCTTTTATTTTTTTCAGGCACCGACTCCCAGACATTTATCAAGTTCCTGAATCAACAGTGTGCTTTTCATGTTATCATTGCCAGTGTTATAACTACAGGTTCAAACACAAGCTTTTGTTTTAGTAGTCATTCTAAGGCATAACAAGTACAATACATTGTCATTTTGTATAACTTTCTTTAATTGTTTCAGAATAACCAAGGAAAAGGATATGTATGAAAAGGAGGCTCTACAGATTGAAGCCAAGATTGAAAAAATGCAGACTGATGGCACAGATGCTTATGTTCTGAGAAAACAGGTAAAATTGACGAAGGGTGTGAAATCATGCAGTTGTTTACCTCACGGACAGGCACTTAATTACCATTCTTAGTAATGCAAGATGTGGTTCATGCTTGCAATTGTCTATTGCAGGTTATTTGTGTATTAAGAATTTTGGCTTATTAGTTATAAACTTGTATTACAATAAAGTTATACTTGCATAAAAAGCCAAAGGTAAACTCTCTGCTAATTAAGTTTGCTTTTTTAAGGGGAAAGACAGAAAACAGAAGAAAAAACGTGATGCACCTGCTGTGTGTATTGTATTGGACATGATCAAATTTTTAGGTTCAGATGGAAACAAATGATAAGACATGTTTTGGTATAATTATCATATATGTAATCATGTCAGGTATTAGGTTTCTGACTGAGCTAACTTTTACTATACATAATGCTACATGTACATTACATTATGTATTAACATCATTTATGTTCCTGTCAAACCTGTTTGTAATGACCATCCAAAGGACCAAACAAAAGTGGTCATTATAGACAGGGGGTGGCTACAGATAGGTAGATTATGCAGGGAAAAAAAGATTGTCCAGAATCGCTGTGATGGTAGTTAGGCCCCCCCACAAAAAAAAAGGTGTGGTTAAGGTAACATAGCCAAAATAAATAGGGTAGGAAGGTAGGCAATCACTTTTTTTTTTAAAACTTTTTTTTCTAATGTGTACAAATTAAACCTACTTGACAGGGAAATAAGTGTGCGACTCGAGCGCTGTCGCTTTCATTGCGTTTTCTGCACTCGTTTTTTTTGTTTTTGTTTTGACAAATGTAATAAAAAGTTATAGGGTCGGCCCCTAAAAATAGGGTAGGTCGGGTTACCATAACCACACCTATTTTTTTTTTAGGCCTTATGGGCAGGTGCATGGTCATTATTGAGGGGTGCATGGTCTGTTTCTTTCCTTCTTTTTGTGAAAGTTGTATTTACATAATAAGATTGTAATTGTCAAAAAGCAGTTTAGCAAGCATTAGCTAAGCCTAAAGCCTGTTCTCTTTTTCCTTTGCAGCAAGAGGTATTGCAGGAATCCAAGATGATGGGACCAGACACTTTAAAGCGTTTGAGAAGTGCATATGAGGAACTTAGTAGGCTGGTGGTAAGTGTGCTGACTTCACAGCGTATATATACATGTACTTGTGTGTGTGTGTGTGTGTGACGGAGGTGAGTGAGTGTGTGTGTGCATGCGTGTGAGAGAGAGAGAGACAGAGGGGGGAGCCTTACAATTGCCTATTTCTATGCTACCTGTCATTAAGAAAATAACATCAAATTAGTCAGATGCATTTCAGTGCATATCTTTGTGCATTCTGATAATCATCGGTCCACGCCTATTGCCAGTTTCTCTCTGACAGCATGCTGAATTATTGCACGAATCTATCAAAACAAGAATACAGAGTTATCTCCCATATGTTTTTCGCGAGCACCGATCTAAATTTGAGATCAGTGTTCGCGAGACGAAAATGATTGCAGATTGGCCGACTTCGACAGTGATCTCCTGTTCTTCACAGTTATGATAAAGACATCGTTCTAAGGTCAAAACAAGTCCAAATTTTGAGACTGCTGTCGGAAGGAGACCGTGATACATATATGGTTGCATCACTCTCAACTGGTTACAGAAAAAATCGTCTGCTCCGGCGCGCAGGGAAGCCAAAGTTGATTATCACGTGACACTTTAGAGTTGTTTAAAGATAGCTCGCTTGAAACTGTCTTACATATCAATTCCTTTGTAATTTAAAAATTACACAACACCATGAAAAATCATTATCGACTATCGCGAATCTGCTTATATAAGGCAACACAAAAAAATAGTCTGTTTACGGTATCCCGACCGACCCTATTTTTTCCCGTGACCGTACACTTTTTTTTGGCATTGGGGGGGGGGGGGGGGGGGGGGATTAAAAAAACAAAAAAGTCTTTGTTTTTTGGCAAAATAACTTAAAAATATGGTTTTTTGAAAGAAAAAAAATATCCCGACCTACCGACCCTATTTTTTTGCCTATGTTACCGTAAACAGACTCTTTTTTTTTTGTTTTGGCCTAACACATTACGAAAAGATCTAAATATATAAAAAAAATCGATTTCTTACCCAGAGAAAGAAAACCAAGGCATCCTGTCAGGGATAGAATAAGACCCAAAGGGAAGTAACTCATTTTTGACCTGAGTTCAGGATGATCTTTGTGATGAGGCTGTGTTATTCAAATTATTGTTCAACCAGTTATAAGACGGGAAAGGCAATTCATTCACATACCATATTCAGCAAATGGATTGATTTTACATGAGGTAGTGTCTGTACAGTCAAACAGATAACAGTTTAATACACCCAAAAATCAAATTGACAAAAGCAAGGTTCCAGCATTAAATTTAAAATTGACAAAAAAATCAAAACAGCTAAAACAGAACTGATTTTTACGTATAATTGGAAATAACATTCAAATTTGTATCCCAAACATTGGTTGTGTTCACCCATCTTGTCTTACATGAATGACGCTATGGCATATACTGAACAGTGTAGGTGTCACTCTTTGTGGGATGTCTCAATAACACTGCATAACTAATGTCTCAAATGACTTAAGATTCTGTGTGTATCTTACGACATATGCCAACACAAAGTCTTGAAAGTTTGAAGGGAATGTACCGCATTTTTTGTATTATTACCCGCTAAAACAGCTTCAAAAAACTCTTTATGATTTATGAAATCATGTCTGGAAGAATGACCAAGGTGTGTTGTGTGCCATGGCCATGGCACAAGGCTTCTGGCTTAGCACTCCATATCACGTCTCTGTGTACTCTACAGTCTCTGCAGCAGGGTGACATGCAGGTTACCTGTGTCCACCCCTGTCTGGATTCTTGCCTGTGACCCTGGGATCACAAGTCTGCAGTGCTCTACCAATCAAGCTACCTTGCACCCAAGTAGTATGAAGTGAAAGTTAAGACATTTGGTTAGAAGGAGTTGTGCATCATAGGGAGCTGTAACTTTATCCAGAGTTTGGGAAATTGCCTGAGGACAGAAAATGTGTGTAAACTACAGCTAGTGTATGTTGCTAAACTCATATTTTCATCTGTTTTCTTGGGCAGGAAGGAGAAAGCGAATTGGCTGAGACAGAAGAATATAAAGCTGCCAAGGTTGCTTTAGACGCTGCAAAACCACTGGTGGAGGCCTGAGCCTCTGTTCATTTATCTGCTCACTTGGGGTTCAAGCATGTATGCATTTTCCTTCATGGAGCTTGGGGTATTAGCAGAAGCATTGAATGCTTGCTTGAAAGACAAACTGCACAATCAGAAAGTGAGGATTGTTTGTAAACTGTTGTGCCTAAAGACTGGTGCTGTGATGAAACAAACATTGTTGGTTTAACTATAAGCATAACGGGGTACAGAAGAGAATGTAATTAAAAATAGTTGTACCTTCCTTCGTGTGGAAGACATCTGGTAGAAAAAAACTAGATCCGCCCAGGTTTTTACCTTGAGTAAGAATATTCTTCCAGTTGTAGGTATACCAACAGTCTACTCTTTACTCCTTTCTGTACTTTCTGAATTAATTTTGTAACTTGACACCAGTGTCAAATTGCAAAATAGATTTTTCTAAATAATGTCACTTGTCAGGAAGGGGCAAGTTTTTGGGTTTCCAAATAGAATGAGGATATCTTTATTCCATGGACATGCCCTGACAGGTGTGTGGTAGTTAACATGGGAAGGAAGGTATCTTTAATAGGGTCCATGATGTTGCACTGACATTTCAAAAAGGGGAGGTCTTTTCCCGGAAGAAATTTAATCACAGCACAGTGCATAGCAAAAGAACAGTTATGTCCTGGTCACATGCTTTTCCTCATAATGCTGACTGGTCAGTTTAAAATCAAGAAAGTAACTTAGTCAGTGTGTGACGATTAGCCTTGGGAAGAATATCAAGTAAACGGAGAAAGAATGCACATATGTCTCTTTGGAAAATCTTGTTTGACCCATTCCTGATTATTTGCACTGTGTAAACACAAGAATTATCTCTGCTGATCACAAGCTGCTTTGGTTTGCTTTTGTTTTGTTTTCCTGTTGTTTATGCAAGTCCTTCAGCTTGGGGTAGAGGGTAAGAGGGATAGCTAAATACCAGTTGAAGAACAAAACACTGCCTGCTGTATATAATTAAAGGCTGCCATACTCGTAGCGTTCATTAATTAATTCATATTGTTTACATGTGCCAATAATGTTATAAAACTGTACCTAAGGGGATATAATAACGATTGGCTGTAGCTTTCGAACACAGAAAAAATTATTTCAGTATTGCAAAGTGGTGTTGATAGTGTCGAATGTAAACAGAACAGTCTCAAACGCCATCTAAAAATAGCCCAAGTCCTGGAGAACTGTTGCTAAACAATGCAATAAAGAATTAATTATTTCTCGTAATTGGTAAGGACTTCAAACCTAAAACTTTGCAGGAAGCTTAATTTATACATCCCCGCAACGATGGGAAAAGCCCTGGAAGTAATTAAACTAATTAAATAGGACTATGTCAGCCTTTAACCTTCACCGGATCACACTTTGGACTACACAGTCCGGCTGATGTTGGTCGTGTACAACCCATTCTTTAAAAGAAGGATTCAATGTAAAAAGCATGAGTCGTACACCACCCACGCCATCCGAATAGGGATCTTTACCGCCTCTGTGCCGAATATGGGTCATGCACAACCCACACCATCCAAATAGGAATAAACATTGTACAATCGTTCTTTAATTCTATATGGGTCGCCCACAACCCACATCATCCAGACTGCCCAGATCAAATTACATCATTGTTTATTTGTTTACGAAAATAATCCTTCAGAAAGTTGTTGATGAAAAGGGCCTAAGGTCTTTGAGGGTTATACTTGTAGTCTTAATGAAAAAAATCCTAATTGTTTCAGAGAAGCATACACTTTTGTGAGACTCTGGGTCGTCCACGACCGAGGAAGCACAGTGGAGGTTAAGGGTACCGTCCTTCCCGCATAAACGATTATGTTCATTGTCACATACCAAAAGTCGAAAGCGCAGCAGCCTTCTGGTTATGCAGTGTAAGAATTTTCTGTTAAATCAATTTACCAGGTTGACTTAGGCGTCACAAAATTTAAATTCAAGAAATCAATTCACACAGTAAGCATCCACGCTGTTTATTCTTGACATGTGTCCAAGTGGAAGGATGCTGTTGTGGTAACATGACGACATACATGAGAATGAATGTACATGTACCTTTAATGCATCCCGTGATTACAATTATTACATTAATCCATGGTCAGGCTTGTTAAGTGCATTATTCATCGCTGATTTTGTGTTTGTTTTGTCGTTATTGTTTTTGATTCATTGAAGTGATTTTACACTTGTTGTTTTCGTGCATGCTCATCTCATGATATGTGTTTGTATTTTCCACTCCATTTTTCAGTGTTGATTCGAGTGAATATTGTAATGCAAGCGATTATGCTTTTATGCTTTGAATGACTTTTCACTAAAGAAACATTAAATAATTCCATAATCTGTATTACGTGTGTTGGTGCATTTTGTTTTAGAAATTGATTCTTTTTAAAATGTGTGTGTGTACATGTGTGTGTGGACGTGTGTGTGTGTGTGTGTGTGTGTGTGTGTGTGTGTGTGTGCACGCTCCATTTTACAGACATTCAAGAGACACCATGGAAGAATTTTATCCTAGTTTGTACACTATTAGAGGATTTTTATCCTCCTGAGAAGTGAAAAAGACTTTATTTTTTATTTTTTAAACTGTAGCAGTCAAACAGTTTCAAAATCATGCTCACATACTGTATGAAAAGAATGTCTCAACTTCAAAGAGGGATCATACAAGAACAATTCAAATAGCGATTGTAATTGATCGTTTGAGAAGTCAGTAGGTGCAAACCCTTCTTTCGACATTGGACAAAGGAGTTCACTGGCTATGTCACTTACACACACAAGCAAGCACACACACAGTGACACACACACATACGTACACACTCACACACACAATCACACACACACATACGTACACACTCACACACACACATACGTACACACTCACACACACACTCACAAGATGAAATCCGAAACAGACAGACTGCTAACGTTCCAAATCAAGAATCATAAAACAAGCAAGGTTACATTTTGGGAATGTTTAATTCAGAAAAAATACAACACGTTCACAAGAACCTCGACCTAACGGCCTTTTAAAGTGGACAAACAAGAGACACTATAACAATGAAATTTTGTTTGGTCATTGCTACTACATACTACCACCATCTTGGGCACATTCTAAGGTCTTAATGGTCTTCATCCAAAACCAGTGTCTCTTGCTAAGTACAGCAGCGACCTTGCGGGCTCGTACGCCGCGCGCGCACATCTGTGTATTCGTGTGTGTGTGTGAGCGTCAGTGCGTGTGTGTTTGTGCGTGTGTTTGTTTTTATTTTTGAATATATATATCATCATTTTCACGAGTTTTCATTCACAAGCACCTGGGAAATAAATCTCATGTTCCCCGGGGAATAAATCCCCGGTTACCATAGTTGCAGGAAGCCCTATTACATGGATAATCAAAAGCAAACCCAATAGAAACGCTCGAGGATTCTTCTGCTCTTTTCATTGGCGTTTCCCCAGACCTAAACAGACGACAAGACACTGCTTTGCAAAGTTCCAAAAACCAACTTGCAAACTGGCAAAAGTAAAAAAAAAACCCAAAACTACTTCAATAAATTCGTCACAAACAAATGAAACCTACCGATATGTTATGTCTTCTTACAAAGTCATGGAGTGCGTGTATCTGTGTTTCGATACACAGACGTTCGGAGAAACACGAACGTCAAGTTCAAGTAAAACGACACCTGACACACACATTTTGACCCGTGCACAAGACGTTGTATCGATAAACGAAGCACAAGTAAGAAACAATAATAAAAGCAAAGAAAATAGCAACACGATATGCAAACATCTAACAAAGCCGAGCAAGCAGAATGACAGGTCTAATGAAAAACAAAGAGGTACCGAGTCGGAAACAAGATCGCGATTCTTTCCTTCGCTGCACGACGCAAATCTTCTGTGACCTTTGACCAAACGTAGCTTCCACATTCGATCACCGTGCTCAGCTTAATATTTACAACAGAAAGCCGAGGGGGTGGAATACCGAGATGAACCTACAGAACTGTGCATCCTCAAACCTGACATATTCATCCCAACTCATTTAATGAACTCAAAAACACAGAAAGTTGCTTTCACACGCCATCTTTGATTGCCAGTGGTTATCAAACCGGGACCCGTGTGGTTATCAGCACGGGACCCGTGTTTCAAAGCATGGCTCCCTGGGTTGATTGTGCACTTGTTTTCTCACTACCAAAATGATGACAAAAACGATGTTTGATGGTTTGTTGACAGACCAGCTTTTTTGTCGGTCCTCGGGGGGCATATCGACTTTTGTTTCATATTTATTGACCGCGGCCTTCGGCCTTGGTCAATAAATATGAAACAAAAGACGATATGCCCCCCCTCGGACAGACAAAAAAGCTGGTCTGTCCCATCAAATATCTTATAATGTCTATCTTTCTGTAGCTTTCCGTCTCCAATGGCATTCTCCCACGTTATTTCCAGACTCTCGCCGGCTGACCTTTCTACAGAACAGTTCAAACGTATTCGTTGCTGATGGGTATTATGAACACATTACAGTTTATTTGTTGATGTATTGTTTTACACCGGACAAAAATCATGTTCAACCGGCAGCAGTCGGGCAGTAATACAAATTACGTCTTCCTTGGTCTAATCCACGTAAGGCTAATCCTTGCCAACCAGTCGCACAACTTGACTGTAAGGCTTAGGCCTATTCACTTGATTTTTCCGAACTTTGATCATTTAGATTTCAAGTGAGTGGTCGGCATTGCACACTCAGACGATGGGCGGTGCCTTGCTGTTCCGTTACGCACCCACCGACAAAACTCGCTTTTCGGTATTTTTTAGATAAAGAGAGTATTACCTGACAGCATTTGAAGTGTCATTCTTTAGAATAAATCACGCTGATATTGTTGAATTACATTATTACTTTGTCTTGTTAATTTTTAGCGTGATAAACAAAAAGGGTCCCTGCTTGAACGTTATAACATTTAGAGGGTCACCTAGAATCCATCCTGATTGGTCAAAAAGCCATATGGGGCACTGAATTGGTAATAACAGAAGATATCATCACACAGTCAGTCAATGTTAGATATATTGCTAATTCTCCGGACATGTTGTATTTACTGTAACGAAATTAACAAAGTATTTGTCTCAGTTTTGGCTGTTCCATATCCCTCTCTCTGATTATTATTTCTTTTTGTTCACTCTTTTCTTGTACTTTTCAGTTTTTCAAAATAGTCACTTGCTCAACTAAATTCTGGGATAATTACATTTTCATATTATATTTGTTTGTTTTTAAATTCAGGTGTTTTTGTTTTTGAAGTGGGGAAGCAATAGAGAGGTCGTCGATATCAAAACTGATATCGACGGAAATGTCGTCGATATCACTTTTGCACTGAGCTCAGTTTTGCCCAATTGACCAATTGACCAATGGAAATCCACGTAACATATGAAATAGCAATATAACTGGATATTGTTCTTTTTAGTGGGACTTGCCGACCTACTAATTTGCGCCAAAAAGTCATGTATCTTTTGAATTATAGGTGAAGCAAACCTACGTTTTTACACTGAATGAAACGGATACTTTCTGGATCTCACCTGTTCTGGAAATCACTTGGTGTTTATGTGGAAGTCTGTCTGCAGGTAAATACCACCTAGTTTGTCACTGTCTGGTCTTCTGTTCTCATATCTCTGTCTGTCTTTCTCGATCCCTGTCTGTCTCACTCTCTCTCTTTCTGTCACTATGTGTCGATGTTTTTCTGTCTCTGTCTCTTCTCTTTCGCGGTTTCGCCTGTCTATATATATATATATATATATCTCTCTCTCTCTCTCTCTCTCTCTCTCTCTCTCTGAGCTCTCTCTCTCTCTCTCTCTCTCTCTCTCAAGCATACACACACACACGCGCGCACGCACTCACGCGCGCACGCACACACGTACTCACGCACGCACCGGCGCGGCGGCACACATACACACACACACACGCACATACACACACACACACACGCACATACACACACACACACACACATACACACACACACACTATAATCATCATTACTACATCAGATTGGAGGTTGGCTGAATGTTGTCCCTTAATTCGTGCACTGAAGGACTAAACCGGTTTATCATCACCAACAATGATTCGAGAGAGCTGTCCGCACATACATTGAGATACATCAAGTAGAGTTAACCCTGCGTTTGCTAGCAACACAAAATAATGTCGACACACGGGTTAGACAAGAAAATTGGTTGATTAAAATCAACATGGCCGAAGCAATGTTTTCATAAAAGAAGCGGTATTGTACGGGCCGCAAATGTTGAATTTGGGTTACATGTGTTGCAGAGTATTTGAAAATCCCTAGGCATAAAAACATGCAAAGAAGAGTGATAGGTCCCTGTTGTGAATATAGTCAAGTGGATAAATTGATTACTAAGTTATGTTTCACACTAGTTTTGCTGTTACAGCAGTCCCTCAGTCTCATGAACGGACACCCTTGGGTCAGTGCAAACCTGTCCGTACATTGCAGGTGGCAGGTCACGGGAGAGCCCCCCCCCCCCTCACACACACTCAGGCACACTGACGGACTGAGTGAGTCTTTGCTACTAGTGAACGAGCTCTACTTGTCCTAAAACAATAAGGTCAAACTACTACAACTTATAACTGAAAGGAAAAAACTGTCCTGTAAAAATGACGTTAAATCAACGGTGTCAGAAAAATTGAGATAAAAGAAATCCTCAAATTCCTGAGGATACAGGCACCCCATGAAAGCAGCCACGAACATACTCACAGAGGCACACATGTGCAGATACTTTGCAAAAATATGAATTGAAAACCTGCATATGGTGTAATTTCTTTTTTGTGTGTGTGGCTTTATTGAATACTTCAGGCAGTGACTTTTCCCTGTTCAGTTTTCTCTTTCGTCTCTCTTACCCCTCGCTTACCCACCCCCCACCCCCTTACCCTCCACTCCCTTTACCCAGCCCCGACAGCACAAATTTGTAATCTGCAAGGCAGAGTAGGCCTACACATTTTCTAAAAGGAAGACTACCCCTCTTCCAGCTGTCTCCACCATAAGCCAAGTGGTCGAGTCTTATAACTCCTTTCCTCACAACCGTTCTAGGTCCCGTTCCCGTACCGACCAAGGAACGGTGCGGGCACGGGAGGGATCGGGACAAAACCGCAATGAACGTAACTGATCGTTAACGGAATTGCATGCTTTGAAAGGTAGGGTCGGTAGGGACGGCTGAGTTTGGGCTGCATGTTCAAATTTTTAGCCGTTCCCCTCCCGACTCAGAATGAACGGTAATGGAACCTCAACCCATCGGTAACGGAACGCTTGGATCGTTAAAGGAACTTAAAACAACGGTAACGCAACGGTAGCGCTCTCACACACTGAGTTGTCATACCCGCATTCCACACATCCGTTCTAGGTCCCGGGGCCCTTACCGACCAAGGACGGCTGCCACTAGGGTCAGACGCTGCTGAAAGATGCCAAAAAACGTCTGTTTGCGCAGCGTTCCATTGTTGTGGCAGCATTCCTTGGTTGGTACGGGAACGGGACAAAGAACGGTTGTGTGGAATGGGGGTATAACTTTTGACACCGACAAACTAAAGAATGAACAGATCTATGAGGTAACCATGGTCGAGGCTCAGGAAACAAAGAGTATATATGGCCTGGGGCGATTGTAGCTTCCCTTCTTCGTGTCCGATAGACAAGGACAATAAATAGTAGAGCACAGTGCAATTTCATGTTGGCATCTTCTCCACTGAAAGCTATAACCCAAAGACCGTAGACCAAAGTGCTTTACCCCTCTTGTGACCCGAATCTCCCCCCTCCTGCTAGGTACACGTGCAATCAAGTTTACCTCTGCTTTGACCTGTGTGCCAGGAGTCGGATGAGAGAGAGATAGAGAGAGAGAGAGAGAGAGAGAGAGAGAGAGAGAGAGAGAGAGAGAGACACACACACACACATAGACAGAGACAGACATAAAAAGACAGAAGCGGAGAGACTCAGAGAGAGACACGGACAAAGACATATATACAGAGAGAGAGAGAGAGAGAGAGAGAGAGAGAGAGAGAGAGAGAGAGAGAGAGAGAGAGAGAGAGAGAGAGAGAGAGAGAGAGAGAGAGAGAGAGAGAAACTGTAACTGATCTCGTGAGAACGGTAACAAAACGAGACATGTCACCTCTCCGAATGCATTCCAATAGATGACCGCTCCTGCGGCCATCAATAAAGTGAGTGTACTGTAGGTTATCGAAGAATGCTCATTTACCAATGAGGGAGTGGGCATGGGTATGTTGTGTCATGCAACTCCCAGAACGTTTGGTTTTGAAGTATTAATGACACGTATACACTACTAACAGAAAACGAAGATAAATTTGTCATTAAATACTATTTGATAAGCCAAGTATGTTGATTAACTTCGTGTGTTAAAGCAGTACTACAACATTCACCTTTATGGTGTAAACTAGGCCTATGCCGGTTGGTTGAAGTCCAAAAACAGTCAGCTGAGCTTGTCTGCATTAGAGCTGGTTCAACTAAAAAAAGTTTTTTAAAAAGACTTTGGTTAGCCTCGTGTTTACCATGGCTGAATGAACTAAGCCAAAAGTAGTCTGCTTGGCAGCTTATGCACAATTAGGTGATTTACAACCCATTCCAGGTCAGCAATCGATTTAACGAGTAGAACAAGACTGATGATTTCCCTTCACCTTGCCTGTAGACACTCTCTCAGATGCATTTTTTGTCTGGTTCTTCTTACCTGTAGTCCCAACAAGTGCTTTGTTTATCTCCGTTCGGAGCCATTATATTGGACCGAACACATCATAAAACTGTCATATTTTTGTCGCACAATATTTACTAGAGTGAAAGACCGTGCACAACCGTGACTAAGTCAAAGTCAAGATCAAGGGGCTTACTGTCCGTCAGGTCTAAGTGCCTATGTTGGACATGAGTTGGTTTATACGATTTGTTTGTTTGTTTGCTTAACGCCCAGCCGACCACGAAGGGCCATATCAGGGCGGTGCTGCTTTGACATATAACGTGCGCCACACACAAGACAGAAGTCGCAGCACAGGCAGAAGTCTCACCCAGTCACATTATTCTGACACCGGACCAACCAGTCCTAGCACTAACCCCATAATGCCAGACGCCAGGCGGAGCAGCCACTAGATTGCCAATTTTAAAGTCTTCGGTATGACCCGGTCGGGGTTCGAACCCACGACCTCCCGATCACGGGGCGGACGCCTTCGTGCCGGTTGGTCCGACTGTCTTGGAAAGCTTTCTTATAAGACTGTTCAATTGAGACTGTTCTCCACTATGTTTAAACATAACAAGCTTTTGTATCAGAGGGTTAATGTGGTCTGTTCGATTTTGGTACCTGTGTTTTAGTGTCTTTGGCAAAAGGGCTGTGTGTGTGACACCTCAATTGCGGCATGCAGTACTATCTCAATTCGTTCCACTATTGATCAATAGTTAAGCCTGATCGGGTTTATCGTCCATTGGACCCGTGGTACATTAAATCTATGCCTAGCCCCACTTTACAACTTCCCATTAGCACTTAAATTGCAGAGTTCTGTCGGTTATGCTGCTGTGTCAAACTTACAGGGTTCGAAAATAATCTGGCTTTTTGTTGGAACGAATTCGTTACTTTCATGCTTCGATTTGAAGCTGTTAATTGTATTTGGTTAATCAATCAAATAGGGATTTTTTCCGTTCTGTAAGTCACCAAGATCAGCAACGTCGGTAAAACCAATCAGTTCATTAATTCATTCAGTTGGTCGGTCAGTCAGTCTGACATTTATTCATTCATTCATTTCATCAATTAGTTAGTTAGTCATTAAGTCAATCAACCCGCTAGCTAATTATTTAGTTAGCTAGCGAAATAGTTACTCAGTAAGTTAGTGAGATACAACCTGAGCGGGTCAGTTGCTAATGAGAATATTATGAAAAATTTGTTTTATTGCAGACTTGGAAGCTCGACCCAAAACACCTCAACACTGAGGAGAAAATAGACTTCACCTCCTCATCAAAACTTTGTCAAATTATTCCCCAAAACAATATAATTGGAAACAGTTTCCAACAACATCCTTGTGATTCAACAAAGGACCAGCTATACTCAATCCTCTCAATTTGATTAATTTTAAAAATCCAATCTATTAATAAGTAAATAAAGAAAACAAAGAAACATCAACACTATGGTTTAACAAGAGGTCAAACGCATTGAAACCTCTCGATCGATTCGATAAGTGTTAATGTCTAATCAATTGATTGTTAACTGAATGCATAAATGAATCAATAAATAACAGCAAAACTCGACCTAAAACTTTAGCATGTCGAATCCCAACCACATGGATCACCCGAGAAATCCGCTACAACAACATCCGCCCGGCTCGATCGCACCAGTGAAGAAGAAACAAGTCGCGTAAGGCGAAAATACAACATTTAGTCAAGCTGTCGAACTCACAGAATGAAACTGAACGCACTGCAATTTTTCAGCAAGACCGTATACTCGTAGCATCGTCAGTCCACCGCTTGTGGCAAAGGCAGTGAAATTGACAAGAAGAGCGGGGTAGTAGTTGCGCTGAGAAGGATAGCACGCTTTTCTGTACCTCTCTTCGTTTTAACTTTCTGAGCGTGTTTTTAATCCAAACATATCATATCTATATGTTTTTGGAATCAGGAACCGACAAGGAATAAGATGAAAGTGTTTTTAAATTGATTTCGAAAATTTAATTTTGATAATAATTTTTATATTTTTAATTTTCAGAGCTTGTTTGTAATCCAAATATAACATATTTATATGTTTTTGGAATCAGGAAATGATGACGAATAAGATGAACGTAAATTTGGATCGTTTTATAGGAACTCTCATGTAAAATTTCATAAAGATCGGTCCAGTAGTTTAGTTTGAATCGCTCTACACACACACACACACGCACAGACAGACACACACATACACACACACACACACACACACACACACAGACACACACACACACACACACACACACACACACACACACACACACACACACACACACACCACGACCCTCGTCTCGATTCCCCCTCTATGTTAAAACATTTAGTCAAAACTTGACTAAATGTAAAAACCACGGCGGGCGGCCAGCCCTAGTACATTGGACCTGCACGCAGCATACAACACCGGCTCTCCTCTCAACTCCGCCTATCCACCTGCTCTACGTACACCTCGAAATATAAAGGTAAGATGCAGATCAATTTGAGATTAATGTACCTGTTACAGGTGTGGCAAGTGCTTCATGTACATTTGCATTTATTTATGTCGTTTGATTGAATGCAAGATGTATACTGCGCAGAGCTTGTCAGAATAATGTTGGGGACGATCATCCTGACCTCAGGTCAAAATGAGTTCGGCTCATTCTCTGCCTTGAGTTTCCTTGTCTGGCAAAATTGTCTGGCAAGGAAACCGATTTTTATTTTATTTTACATATTTAGAGCTTTTTGTAATGTGTTATGGATGTAAGCAGATTCGCGATCGTCAATAATGATTTTTCATGGTGTTTTTTAACTTTTAGATTACAGAGGAATTTTTATTTTAGACAGTTTCAAGCGAGCTATATTTCGCGGATGTATTTACTGTGCAAACAACTCTAAATATGGCATAAGTGTCACGTGATAATCAACCGTTTGGTTTTGGCGCTGGCTGGAGCAGACGATTTTTTTGACAGTGATGCAACCATATATTACGGTCTCCTTTCGGCAGCAGTTCCAAAATTTCGACTTGTTTTGACCTTAGAACGATGTCTTTATCATAACTGTGAAGAACAGAACGGAGATCACTGTCGAAGTCGGCCAATCTGCAATCATTTTCGTCTCGCGAACACTGCTCGTAAACAACATATGGGAGATCACTCTGTATTCTGGTTTTGATAGATTCGCGTAGCACTTTCGCGTCCGGTCAGAGAGACAACTGGCGATAGCCGTGGAGCGAGGATTATCAGAATGGGGGACGATGGCATGGGAAGATAGGGGTGCGTTGGGAAGATGGTTGGGGTGACGAGGACTTTTCAAAACCCTCTTGATTCTTCAACTCGGAATGACACTTTTGATAATATTTGATGAATGTTGCTCTTGCCTCGAGAATCGATAAGAGTCCTGTGCCGCCTGTGCGGATGCTCGATAATCACACGAATGCGCGGATCCACCCTCCCTCCTCTCCACCCCCTCCCCACACCCCCCCTCCCTGCAACAACAAAAATCAGCAGGAAACAAAAGCACTCACACTCTTCAAACAGCCACAATTACGCAAGCAAACAAACGACCATCGATCACAGTTCACTCCTTCGACCAACGCAAAGACTTCGTAACGGGTCTTTGCAACATATGGAGCTCAAAGGGAGACATGACACGTGTTCGCACCGTTTTAGATCAGTGGGGCGATGTGTGTTGTGTGTGCCAAAGTGCTGTCCGGAAAAGGGTTAATAAAAAATACCCCGGGTGGCCGGGTACCAAGGTGTTAGCATATCGATCCTATGTGAGATGTTGGATGTGCCATTGAGCTACTTGGGGTCATCAGGCTCTTACCAAGCCTCAATAAAGTGTAAACGATTTGACTCACCATCTCAGATCTGCCGCCCAGGCTTTATTTTTTACATGGGATAAAACAATTCTTTCACTTTGACTCATACCCAAAAGCAACATCCTGACTGCTTCATGTGCAGTCTTGGGATTTGTTCGTGAATAGATTTAGTAGATTGACGCTGTAGCGGCTTTAAAAAAAATAATTCTTAAATTTATTTTTGGATAAAACATGTTTTGAACATTGTATATTCTATATATCCACGCAGCACGCTGAAACGAACTTTATCCGACAACAGATTCTGTCCACTCTTTTTTTATTTTTTTATATTTTTTTCCCCAGTAGAATAACAATCAGCCACACAAATACAAAACGTTACCTTTGTAGGACTAAGTACGACAAGAACCTTCTTTCTGCAGTAAGCCACATGCATTACCATCACAATGCCAGATCGATAATCCAGATGCCAGAGAGCTGTGTTTGGATTCACTGTTGGTATTTCTTTAATTAATTATCATCCTTGTGGTTCACGTTGGACCAAACCATGACATGAGTGCCTTAACTAAGGTACAATATATGGAAGTTTAAATCATATATTTCCGATGCGTTCAGTCTTTCGAAATATGGTCCTTTAAAGACTCTATGAGATTTTAAATGGCTCTGCATGATCAAATTGCGAAAGACTGAACGCTTTCTCAGATAAGTTTTCACTTAATTTATTTTCCTGTCTGTCCACTATAAAGGCCATTGGGCCCATGTACTCGTGAAAGTCTTGTTATTTAACATTAAAACGTTCAAGTAAGCTTACCTTGCCATTTTTTTTCTATTTTTTTTTCTTTCTCTTGATTTTGGCTCGTAAGTAATGTGTCTGTTTTTGAAGAATATTATAGTATTACTTTGGAAACGATCTAAGGGCCTTAAGATTTTCTCAGGTGTTATACAGGGTGACCCCCAAAACATACCACCCACAAACATGCTAATACCTTCTACATCTGTTGACCGAATGACTTCATTTTGTGTGTGAATTAACTTCAGCCCATGTACGACCCTTTCACAAAGTGGCTGGCTTGTAGATTAAATGGTCTTACTTTTGTGCAACTTCAAAAAAGGTTTGCAAATTCGGAGATCGACTAAACAGAACGAGGTTTGACATTGAGCGGTGGCAATACTTTTCTAATTTAAACTTTCCCGACTTTTACCTTTTGGATTATTTGAATGTCTGAGTATACAAAAACACCCCCTTCACCTGAAAAGAGCAGTTACAGTTAGGTTCATGGCAATCCTTAGACATGAAATGAAAGCGTTGAATTGGTATCAGTGACAATTTCGAAGGTGTCATTTGGAACATATTTTGGGGAGAAGGTAAAAGTCTGACAATTTTACCTACAGACCGGAAACTTTGTGGAATGCTCGTGAACAAACAGAATTCGTGTAAAACAACCATGAAGATATTCGCTGAATTTTAATGACTGGAAAAATGACCCTACTTCGTTGTAAAGTTACACTTGCGCAATGGCGCGCAAAATTCGTCAATGACATGAACGCATTCCTCCATGGGAAACGCCCTGATCCTGCCTGTAATTGCTGCATCCAAGTCACCGATTGTCTAACATTGTTAAAAGATACAGTAGATCATTCGAATAACCCCAAAGGTAACAATCTGCGGGTATTAAATCGGGTTAGTTTGGCTACCGCTCAATTTCAAACCTATTGTATTGTTGAATCGATCCCCGAATTTTGAAAATGTTTGCACAAAAGCCAGACCATGTAACCAACAAACTTGCCACTTTGTTGAAAGGTCATGCATAAGCTGCAGTTAAAGTACACCAAATATAAAGGAATTCGGTCTGCAGATGTAGAAATTATTAGCATTTTCGTGGGTGGCATTTTTATGGGGTCACCCTGTAACTTTAATGTCGGGAAAATGTGTGCGTCGCTCAAGAGCAAATCATTTTTACTCATCGATTTGTTTTACATTGTGGAAACTTCATCAAACATTCCATTCATCTAGTCAAGGAGATCTTTCCCGAGGGGTTTTATGGCAATTTCAGCTTTGAATATACGAACTTGCTACATTTTTTTTAGAAACGAATGCAAACAGTACCCTTGACAATTCTTGAGGCCATGTGTTTAAATAAAATACTTCCGTGCTGCTTTCGCCTTTTGAAACGTTATTCAAACATTTCCCTTGACAGTTTTGACCTTTTTGACAGAGACGAGGTTTTATTCCATTAAGCTGTTCTCTGAGGCTTTCTTGCCTTTTCTCTCCCTCCACCCCCACCCCCAACTACAAAACGAAAGAAAGGCACATTCTTCCCAACACATACACCATGTTCATCATCACAGATCTGTTCAGGTTTTTACATAGAATGAGAGCATCCTTCCACTTGGACACATACCAACAGCCAACACACTGGCTACTTCCCGTGTAAAACAGAACATTGTTTGTTGAAATTATTCCCTAAATGGCAAGTATGTCAATCTGTGAAATCAATTTAGCACACACACACACACACACACACACACACACACACACACACACACACACACACACACACACACACACACACACACACACACACACACACACACACACACCGTCACACACACATCTAATTTTGTACAGGAAGCAGTCAGGCTGATGCTTTTAATATGAGTACAAACAATGAAACTGAGGATGCTCTTATCACATGTAAAAGCCAGGACAGATCTGTGATGTCGAACGTGTAGGGTTGCGCAAGGAGCAAGTCACCTTTTAAAACGAAAAGGTCAAAGAAAATCAACTTAGTGGTATCAGTAGATTCATTTCCTTCCCGGTTCGGGATGGATTCGCTGAACTGAAGTATTAATTCACAGAGTTGTACAGTGTGATCCCCAAAAATGCAACCCTCAAAAGTGCTAATAACGTCTACATCTGTTGACCGAATCACTATCAATTTGGATGACATAAACTTCAGCCTATGCATGACCCTTCCACATAGAGGCGATTTTATACTTTAAATGTTCTGACTTGCATTTTTTGGGGTGGTCACCCTGTACTTGTAGTGCGAGTTTCAAATGGTCAGACTAATGAGAGCAAAGGGTAGCATGCTACCGTTTCAGTCTTTGGTGGTTGCATCGGTTTTTGCCGTTCGGCAGTGGGTAAATATCCCGCCGGCTTGCACATTCCATCATCCAGCGCAACAAAGCAAGCCCCGGTTCAGCAGTTGAACTTCAGTCCTTCCATTCAAGTACGGTAATTGGGACTGTTTGCTCGCCACACTTACAGGCTTTAAAACGAATACGTGTAGGCAGGCCTAAATTTGGTCTTGACGTATGATATTATCAATATGTATGCGTTACACGTGCTATTCCCAGAGCTCAGACATACTGTTTGAAGCAGCGAAATTTACCTAGGTACAGCCTGCTTCTTTTAAACAGGTTTAGAGTGCACTTTTCACTAACGTCAGATCTAGATGTAAACATTAACGTCTTCATTTTATACTATTCAAAGGCGAACCACCTTCAAAAATGCAACTGTTGACTATTCTCCTAGCAACCGTTTGACGGGCGCTTCCGGTACCCCGATATCCGATTTCTGAACTGGAGCCACATGGTGGGGTATCAGTTGGATGTTTGTGCAAAATTCCTAATGTTCGTCCTGGAGTTATCTGTTATTGCGCTGGTTGGAATTGAGCGAACGGTCGCTACGAGCAAACGCTGAAGCCTTCTTGCGTCAAGCTTGGATAGTCTGAGTGAAAAATATTGTTCGTGTGTGACTTCAGTTTCCAGGAGCACAATAAGCTAAAGGAGAGAAACTGGTGACGAAAACTTTCGTAGACATTAGTTATTTGTGCACAGTGAAATTTCTGTTTTATTGCTTCAGTGACCAACTAAAGGGCGTGCTATGCAAAAATGTGAACAAATAAAAGGCGAAACTTGAAAAAAAACCACGATATTCCAAAGACAATGGACGGATCGAGGCCGTAAAATACACATTTAGCAAATGGGTTTTGGAACATAAAATGTGTTTATGTTACAATGAAACACCGATGAAAAAAGGAAATAATGATTTCATATATGTAAAAAGAAAGCAGCATGTACGTACGTTTTGCTGGTTCAAACGACCGGACTGTAATATCTATGCACTTTGTGTTTGACATTTGATCCTTCTGCGTAGTTATATCAACCACTAAAATCGATTCAAAAATTGACGCGGACAGAAAAAATGCATTGTGTTTGGTGATTGTTCGTGACCAGGCAACCGCTACAACACAAATTAAGTTTCAAACTCGTATTCGTTTTCCGGAACAACAGTAGAGTTCAGTTACAATTGCTGGTCTTCGGGGACCTATTAGCACGTCTAAAGAGTGTTTTTACAGTGAACAATGTTGAACAATGCTTCCACGGCTGCGTTGTTTCCGTCTCTTTGAGAATTTGTTTACCCTAGCCGAGTTATGGTGTTACGAAATACATGAAGCAGATAATGCGCTGAAAACGTTGATGGTGAAGGGGTTGTTATGTACGTCAAGTTCGCATTGTTGTGGCGACGCCTAAACCCTGAAATACATGTCGGTGTTACACAATACATCGTAGTTTTTGGATACCAAAGTAAACAAATCTGCAGATAAAAAAAATGACATTGGGAATTTAGGAAGTGAAATCCACTTTCCTGGTCGTCACAAGGCAGTGACATGTTTTGAACCACACTGCTGTGTTGTTCAGTGTTCATTTTCTTTTTGTAAAACACAGATACTTTTGACTTGAGCAATTTCAATGGTTTATCATTCAATTACTATATCTAGTCAACCTGAAACTTTTGACACTGGTTTCTGCGGACCATTCTGGCAAGTGCGACGTAGTAGGGTTCGTCCGCATTATCAGAGGTTTAATTATCATTAAATTATTAATCTGAGCATCTGTCATGAACCTTGGGCACTATCCATAGTTAGATATCATCAAATTATCGATCTGAGTATAAATCTGTTCTATCTTGAAAACTGTTTTGACGTAAACATAGGCCTATAAACACATCGGTTTCAATGTAACACTCTCGAGCATCCGAAGAAGCATGAACCTTTGGCAGTAAAAGCGGTTTGTCATTAACTTATTGACCTGATTATAAATCTTCCCAAAAAGAAAAAAACTATTTTTACGTAGAAAAATGAACTCACCGGTTTCTGCGAAACACTCTCGTTCGTGCGCGGTAGATTGAACTTTTTGCCAGAATCAGTCGTTTATTGTTGGATTAATAATCTGGGTCTCTATTTATTTTGGGAGCTGACTTTTTTGACGTAAACATGTAAACCTTCGGCATCTGCGTATCCATTCAATGTGGACAACCATTTTGACGTAAACATGTAAACCTTCGGCATCTGCGTATCCATTCAATGTGGACAACCATTTTGAC
>NC_090245.1:81415527-81458027 GCF_037325665.1 Littorina saxatilis
CTTTGATGACGTCATATCCGGCTTTTTGTAAAAGTTGAGGCGGCACTGTCACACCCTCATTTTTCAATCAAATTGATTGAAATTTTTGCCAAGCAATCTTCGACGAAGGCCAAACTTTGGTATTGCATTTCAGCTTGGAGGCTTATAAATTAATTAATGATTTTGGTCATTAAAAATCTGAAAATTGTAATTAAAAATTTTGTTTTCAATACGATTCAAAATTACGTTCATCTTATTTTTCATCATTTTCTGATTCCAAAAACATATAAATATGTTATATTCGGATTTAAAACAAGCTCTGAAAAAAACAAAAAAAACTATGATTAAAATAAAATGTCCGCAATCGATTTAAAACCAATTTCATCTTATTCCTTGTCGGTTTCTCATTCCAAAAACATATAGCTATTATATGTTTGGATTAAAAACACGCTCAGAAAGTTAAAACGAAGATAGGTACAGAAAAGCGTGGTATCCCGCTCAGCACGACCATTACCGCACTATTCTGGCTGGTCAATTTCACTGCCTTTGCCACGAGCGGTGGACTGACGAAGCTACGAGTATGCGGTCTTGGTGAAAAAATGCAGTGCGTTCAGTTTTATTCTGCGAGTTCGACAGCTTCACTAAATGTAGTAATTTCGCCTTACGCGACTTGTTTGTGTTTTGTTGTTGTTGATAAGCACACATTTCCCATGATCACCGTCAGAACCTACGCCATTCGCCGGGATGGATTGTAAGTCTGGAACGTTCTGGCTATTATGGTGAAAAACATATTTTTGTTGTGTGTCTGCGTGTGTGTGTGTGTGTGTGTGTGTGTGTGTGTGTGTGTGTGTCTTCTTCTTTTCTTTATTTGGTGTTTAACGTCGTTTTCAACCACGAAGGTTATATTGCGACGGGGAAAGGGGGGAGATGGGATAGAGCCACTTGCCAATTGTTTCTTGTTCACAAAAGCACTAATAAAACATTTTCTCCAGGGGCTTGCAACGTAGTACAATACTGGGAGAATGCAAGTTTCCAGGACAAAGGACTTAACATTTCTTACATACTGCTTGACTAAAATCTTTACAAAAATTGACTATATTCTATACAAGAAACACTTAACAAGGGTAAAAGGAGAAACAGAATCCGTTTGTCGCCTCTTACAACATGCTGGGGAGCATCGGGTAAATTCTTCCCCCTAACCCGCGGGGGGTTGTGTGTGTGTGTGTGTGTTTGTGTGTGTGTGTGTGTGTGTGTGTGTGTGTGAGTGAGTGTGTGTGTGTGTGTGTGTGAGTGTGTGTGTGTGTGTGTGTCAGTGATTGAAATGGTTGTTCAAGCTTTGTGGATGCTTGCTTCCACGTGATAAGCCAACTATTTCTTGACATTTAGAATGTAGACACCGATCTAGGCTATTGATTGTAGCGTTTGAAACATTCTATCTAGTTTTATAGACTTACAGTGTCACACGCGATAAGCCAACTGTTTCTTACGATTCAGAACGCAGTCACTAATATTCATTATTATTTGTTGCATTTTTGGGGAACATTTTGTTTAGTTTTATACTCGGACTTTGTGGTTTGCATCAAGTACGCTTCCTGGAAGAAGACGTAACATTAGCCAGACATTTTTCGAAATGAAAATCATAAAGAAAAGCTCAAAGCTATCTTGAGCTTGTTGTTGATTCTAAATATGCTCATGTTGTATTGTACCAGCTGGTTGTTGAATAAAACACTAAAACACTATTTAAACCAAATAAAGAAAAGTATGTTACTTCTTACCCGTGGTTCTAAATACACACGGGGAGGATTTCTAGTGTTTGGTAACATGTCGTCGTGGTCGTGGTGGTCGATGGTAAATCCTGGGCGATTCGTGTGCAGGTGTTGATCTCTTCGCTGTCGCTGTGCACGTTTGCTGTGGAGAGGACGTTGCCGCAGAACAGATTACAGTTGTCCTTCACGCTGGTCCTCACAGGCATTGCCTTCAAGTTTGTCGTCGGCCAGTCCTTGCCCAAAATATCCTACCTCACGATACTGGTGAGTTGCTGTTGCATCACCTCACGATCATAACAAAATTGCAAATTTTATTTTGTTTGAAGTTTTGAGAAAAACAAGAATTTGAAAAAGGCACATCCAATAGACTTAGGGTCATTGTAGCATTTTGGCATACGTCAAGAATGTGAGGACTGCAATTTTCAAATAAAGGATTTTGAACGCTTGTAATAACAGAAAATTAAAAGACTTCTTTAAACAATCACTTGACAACCGAATGATACTTGTTGGAACAAAAACAACCCATCAGATTGTTCGTAATATTCAAAGCAAATCTTAGTTTGAACTGTGGCTTCCGTTTTGGCTGAGATTGGCAAGAAGACAAAACAATCGTGCTGTTTTTTAAAGTGACTTCTGCTCCCACTTTTCACATATTGAGAGCAACAGAATGGACTCTCTGCTTCAAAACTGCCTCACTAGGAGTTATGCAGTTATGCTATGATCGTGACGATTAGATATTATCCCAACCTTTCTGCCCTCCAGTTCTCTACTCTAAACACACACACACGCGAATTTCTTCCAAAATAGTACATGCACTCGAAAAGGTGGCCTGCGACTTGAGGTGGTACGTGCAATGCACGCTTCCATTGACTCTCACAGTCAGAGATCTTGTCGTGCCTGCAGACGTGAAAGATGCTGCGGAGACACTGTACGTGCACATGGCTGAGTTGTCTTGCATGTTTCCGTGCGCACTTTACATATTAGATGAACACAGGAAATAACTCTGTGGGGCATGTATGGGTTGTGAAAGAGGGAATACTCTTGCTTTTAGTGAGGCAAGCTTTCAACACGTGCTCCTTGTCCACGTGTTTTAGACACACCCCGATCAGTCGCTGGTGACTGGCGTGTATTGTCACGTGGGAAACCTTGAATCACTAAAACGAAGAGTATTCACTCTTTCACAACCCATACAACCCGACAGAGTTATTTCCGAACATCTTCTATCAAAAGCTGTGCTCATGACCGATGACTCTCGTATTTCTGTATTCACATGCATGGTACGCGACTGCCTTCTTCCGGTGTCTTTTGGTATTCTTTCAAAACATATTTATACTCCTTTTTTTTCTTTTTTCTTTTTTCAAGAAAAGACTATGTTTCTGTGGCAGGACAAGTACATCCTAGGCTCCATGGCGCTGATGCACGTGGTGAGCGTGTGGCACGCGGTGATCACGCGCGTATCAGGCCACAGGGAGCTGGCCGATGATATGGATGACTGGGCCTTCGTCATCTTCGTCCTCGTCTTCGGCTTCTACAACGTCGGTTTTGCTGTCTACATGGTTGTCAAGGTGCGTGCGGAGGGTGGGTGTGGGTTGGGTTTGGGGTGTGGGGGATGGGGGATGGTGGAGTGGGTTGGGGGGTCGGGTGTTGATGTTGGTAGTATTGCCGGTGTATATGCATAATAGGGGAGAGGTAGTTATGTATGTCTAATGTGTGTGTGTGTGTGTGTGTGTGTGTGTGTGTGTGTGTGTGTGTGTGTGTGTGTATGTGTGTGTGTGTGTGTGTGTGGTGTTCACATTGGTTTCTGAAAAGTCGGAACCCTGCGTCTACGTAATGATCAAGTTGTATGATTGCGAACGGGGAAATGTTTTTGTGTTTATATTGTTTACATTTTGCTTATTTGAGCCGATTGTCCTATCTGATAACTTTTAGTCGGTAGATAATCGCGTACAAGGTGTCACCTTTGGCATAGTATTTATGTTAGTCTGCCAAATATCTATAACGTAATAGTTAAATTATCATCATACTTGCCGACCGCATCTTTGTACAATTTCTCAAAATTAACATTGCAGTTTCGATCGAGTATGATGCATTTTTGGTGTTATGTTTCAGATATACTTGAAACGGAAATGTATCACTATCTTGGAAGCGGCGTATCAGGTGGGTCCCGCCTCTTTTTTGCATTACTCATTTCCTTATTTCACGTTTTGTATATCTTCATTTCTTAATTAATTTTTCCTCAGGATTCTGCTTGAACCGCATTGGATTCTCTTTGGCACATTTATGTACACTGACTATAATGGTAGGCTTGATCTTGAACGCCTAACCAGCACAACAGACAGACATTCCCCTTCAACTGTGATGAATGTGTTGTGTGTATATTTCCATACAACAAATGAAAAATGTTCAATGTTCACATAGCGTTCTCTACTGTTAAGATCGCCATGGTCAATCAATCAATCAATCAATATGAGGCTTATATCGCGCGTATTCCGTGGGTACAGTTCTAAGCGCAGGGATTTTTTATTTTAATTTTTTATTTTATGCAATTTATATCGCGCACATATTGAAGGCGCAGGGATTTATTTAGTCAGACATTAATTCCCTGCAGAAGTTTGATGGGGTAACATTCAGGAAATTCTGGAATATAGAAAAGCTGGTTAATTGCTGGTATCCAGATAACACATTGTGACATCATAATCCCTACTTTTTTGTCAGCAAAACTTAGTTTCTTGCACTCACGACGTGACACATTCATTTTCGGAAATCAACAATCTTCTTATTCAGTTTTGCTGATACGTGCTTCGTTTCTTCCCTTTTCTTTTCTTCTTTTTTCCCCGTCATGTCTTTATATTTCTTTCGTCCTTTTTTTCTTTTCCTTTTTTTCTTGCTTTGTTTGTTCGTTTCTTTGTCAATACATGCTTCTTTATTTTGAGAAAAATTATTCTGTACGTCCTCACAGGCATTCGGAGACATGACATTACTGGTCATGCACTTTGTTCACCGTAGTGTTATGCCAACAATCGTTGGATAGGTGTTTTGCTGTGTTTTGTTTTCTTTGTTTGAATTCTTTGTTTTGTTTTGCTTTTTTTTGTTTTATTTTCTGGATTGTTTGTTTTGTCTTGTTTTGGTTGTTTGTTTTTGTTTGTTTTGCTCGTTTTGTTTTGTTGGTTTACTTTGGATTGGTTTAGTTTGCTTTGCTCTGCTTTGTTTTGTTTGTTTTGTTTTCTCATTTTTCTTTCGCTGTTTTCTGTCTTGATCGATTCTGTTGTTTTGAGAATCGCGGGGGTCAGTATCCGTCCCAAGGAGAGGTTGGGGAAAACACTGGTTTTCGCACTAATCAAGTGTTGTGTGTGACCCCACGAGAAGAACCTGAAAATTGATAATTAAGAAGAGTCCACAACTCACTTAAGCACCTTTGTAAAAATACAAGAATGAATTATTTTGCATTGAGAATTCTTTGAATTTCCTGAAGAAAACTAGAGGGCGGCTTTTTTAAAAATCTGTTTAGTATCTTTTTTTAATTTTAACTGCAATGCAGAGCGTTAACCCGTTTTTGTTCCCATTTAACTCTTTGTTTGCTTAGTTTTGCCACAAGTTGAAACGCAGGCATGCTTGTCGCAACTACTTTGAAAGATTTTCTTTGAAATTCAAAAAAGATTCTGTTGAGGCTTTCAGCTGCAATCATTCATCAGACTTTGCTTTCACGCATGCATTTTTTACGCGCGCGCAAATGACTGTTCACCTGCAGTGTTCACGTGTTTGTGTTCTTGATTGTGTATGTGTGTGAGTGTGTGTGTGTGTGTGTGTGTGTGTGTGTGTGTGTGTGTGTGTGTGTGTGTGTGTGTGTGTGTGTGTCTTTCTCTCTCTCTTTCTCTCTCTGTCTCTCTGTCTCTCTTTCTCTCTCTCTCAGTCTCTCTCTCTCTTTGTGTGTCTGTGTGTGAGCGCGCGTCCGTTCCTGAACGTTTCTAGTTGTCAGTCTGGAAAGAAAAGGAAAAAGATTGTTGGAAAGGGGAAGAGACTCAAGAGAATGAATATTAAGTTTGATCAGTTAGCTATGTCGAACACGTGATGGACATAACAATATGATGGAAACGTGCCCATGAATTTAGTCAGTGCTGCAATGATGCACGATCTTGTTTTGAATGTTTCACTGCTTGTGTCAGATCTGCTTCACGTTGCTTGTGAACCATAGTAAGCTTACAATTTAAACGTTCACTTGTTCCCAAAGCTGAAATACATTTCACAACACAAACTGTTCAACTGCAGTTTTTCAATTGAAAAACGCGGCAGCCTTACTTGCTCCACGTTTTGCAACTCAAATGCAGCTCACCAATTTGCGATTTTTAATTCTAACCAAATGTAGCTTTGAACTGAGCGATCTAGGTTTAAACCGTGACTCTTTAACTGTGGTTACGACTGGTTTATAGTGTAAAATCAGTTGCTTTTCGTAACTCTAACGTGGACAAACAAACACCAACAACAGTTTATATTACGTTAAACATAGCCTTTGGAGTGTGACAAAGTCATGAGTTCTTCAAGGCAAAGTATTGAAATAAACAACTCATGTACAGTCTTTTTTCAAATTCAATAACTGTTTCGCTCTTAGCATTTTTGATTACCTAATTTGGTTCAGTGTTTGCCCAAAAGTCGTATGCTTGCGTGAAAACAGCATCTACCCTCCATAGTTATGAAATTGAGGTTAATGAATAATTAATATGTTTCCACGGTGGAAACATATTTCCACTGCAAACGTTGTAAAGTTGAGCACACATTCTGGCAGTTTTGTAGTTCTCGTGTGCATAGCTCTGTTGATTCTGTCAGTAAATATCGATCGCACTAGTAATCAGTTAAGTGCTTTGGAATGATGTGGGTGTGTGTGTGTGTGTGTGTGTGTGTGTGTGTGTGTGTGTGTGTGTGTGTATGTGTGTGTGTGTGTGTGTGTGTGTGTGTGTGTGTGTGTGTGTGTGTGTGCATGTGTGTGTGTGTGTGTATGTGTGACAGACCCGTGTTTGTTCAAGTTTGTAATCAATTTTCGCCATTCCCCTGCAGGGCTCGAGATCGAAATAAAAACGTTGCAGTGGATGAATATATAGCTTACACGAGAATAAATAGGTTTTGAAAAAGAAGTGAACATTACTGTGATCTCCACATTTATTTGCATTATCAATTTTAATACTTTTTACTACACAAACAAAAAAGGTACTTTTTTGGAGAATATAATTGATTATAGACAGAACGAAACATTTTTGCAATCGTCTTCTTTGTGTTGTATACGTAGGTGGGGTTTTGGTGTTGTTTTTCTTCGGGGGTGGGTTGTTGTTTGTATTACGTCATGCCACCCAATAAATGTTTACCATTTCTTTTCTTTTCTAGTGTACTATCCAATAAATGTTACGTTTTGCCGATAGCCAACTGTTCCATAAATGTAGGCCCTACCTTTGTCGTTTCTGTAATTCTTGGTTTTGGAACTGAAGCAGCGTATCTGTTTCGGATTTAAACAAATTTGTAGTACCTTTGTTGTTGTTTTTCAGGCTAAAGTGGACAAATTACTCAGCCGGGAAGGGCCGCCCCAGTCAGCCAGAGTGGTGATGAAGAACCAGGTCATGTACAACAACTCCCGAGTGCACACACTGTGATACTTTTAATCATCTTATCATCCGTGAGGATTCAATCGAGAGCTTCTGTCAGTGCAGGCGGATCTTTACTGACAAATAATAGATGGAGCTTTACTGACATTTTTTCAGGTAGCTTCACTGACATTATTTTTGGAAGCTTTACTGACACTCTTTTTGGAAGAAATGAAAACAGTAAAACAAACTGTTGTTAAGTGCATTGCAGTACAATAGTTAATTAAAGTCTAGCAAACTACTGAGTGGACTTGCACGCATTCTGAGTTGGAGCGTAGTAACAAATTGAAGAAAGTCTCTGCGCTGTTGTACGTTGTTCTTTCCAACAGATCGTCAGTGAAAGGAAAATAATTCAAAACTTATCTCGGCATGTGCAAGAACCAAGATTTTCTTGGAAAAATGTACCTTCCCTCAGTCTATCTTGAACTGATAATGATGTGATGCGGACCCAGACTTCAGAACCGTTGTGTGCAGTAGACACGCCATGCTTTGAACAGGCTACCGAGTGATAATCAAAATTGGTTTTCGCTGCACATGTATTATTCAAGCACACGGCATGGTACGCTCAGAACGATCTCCTCTGATGATTTCGAGGACCTTGAAGCAAACTATACAGCATTGCGTGACTTGAGAGTGGAGCACCTGGAAACTTAATCATTGTGGACCAGACCCTTGTGGGCCCTTTCTATAGTACCGTTTGTATGTTCATTTCTAGCAACACATTTGTTTTGGAGAGAATAACTCGTGTATACTGTTGCGTCTGAACAAAAAATACTACTCTCAGTTATTCCTTCTTTAAGAACTCGTTCGTACGTTGTCTCTTTGGACTTGAGGGCAGCTGGCGTTTTGCGGTGACAGTTACACTAATCCGTCTATCCGGAATATATAGGTTGTCGCCCCGTTTCTTGCGAATTTAATTTGTGAACATGACGACCCATTGCCCTCATAGTCCAGGCATATTAGAGAACAACGTTGAAGTGACAATGACTAGGTTTAAAATGTCCCTTATCAGAAAGTTCAACCTCATTCGTTTGATGTTTATTAAGCACATTTTCATATAAAGTTGGCGCTTCATACGGAAAAATGGCTTTGAAATTGACCCAAATCCTTCTTTGGGCTCTGTAAATGTCGTTTGGGGGTATGGTTGTAAAATGGTATCTACTGGTCACCCCAATGTATAAACTGAAAACTCTTTCTGCACCAGAACACGCAGAAAGGATTGTATCTGCCTGATGTCTGATGCTTTTCAAAATCCCCAACCACTAACACCTTCAAAACGGACTTTAACTGACACTGTTGTTTTTCCCTATATAATCCTTACTATTTTTCCGAGACGTCGTCGTGTTGTGTATTTAGCTTGCCACAACCTCATACATGGTCCTAAAAGTTAAAGTTGAAGAAAATACTAAAGATAAATGAAAAAGCTGACGCAGTGTCATTCGCACCGTGAATCCCCCCATGGGAACATACTAAAGTCTGGTTCCAAATAGGCTCAATTTCCTTCTATTTCTTTGTATTTCTGCCTCGTAGGGGTAGGGGTGTTCAAACCAAAGGCACCTTTAAACCAAAATTCAAATCACACATCTTACAATACTAAGACACTCAGCAGTAAAAGGGTGTCTGCTGGTAAAAAATTCCAAACAATCCTAAAAGTACTTCACTACTAAAAGTGCTTTTAAAAAGAGCCGTTATTTTTCCCTCTATATTCAGTATTGTGTTTTCTGCGAACATGTAGTCTATTTAGATGGTTGTCGTGTGCACTTGAGTTGCTAAAGCGTTTTCAGTTGGGCATATGTCGAAAAGCAAAGAATTAGCCCTTTGAAAACCATCAGAACTGTCACACAAAAATAACATTTACCTATCTCACCAACTGACCAAACATAGGGCTTTTCCTTATGTATTATGTATTGTCGTGTTTTTTGTAGCATACTTGTGAAAACAGCCACCACTGTTGTAAATGATACTTTAAAGAGCATTATTTCATTTTTACAGTTGAAGGACAACCTGGACTGCCGTATATTACAGCTGTTTTACAATCAGCCAAAATTTTCTTAACAAACGTATGTTAAGAACAACTCCCATAGTGAAATTGAAGGAAAACAAATTGAAAATCCCCCTGCCATAGAGGAGCTAAAGAATCAACAATAAACGACTGCATGGATAGCTTGATGCACGAATGCATTGCGGACATGTTTGTCTCCAACCAAGAGAAAGTTCCAAAAAATCCCTTTTGTGCTTCTTATTATACAGTGACGTCAAAGACAGCCTTTTCTGCTGTTCATACATTCAGGGGTTATGGTTACACTAAACGACGTAGTTGTAGCCATACTGCCATCCAGATTTATTTTTTCCTTGCGAGCAGTCACAGGGTGTTTGTGCTGTCTGCCAACCGTTAGATGACCCCGCCCAAGTCTGTTAAGGGACCGTTTGACCGTTATAGAACGCGTCTTTTTGATTTTTTGGCACAGTTGGAAACGGTTGATTTTTATCCCTACCATTGTTTCCAAACATTATATAGGAATGTTTTGTGAACAACGGATAATAGCCGCTACTCGCATGTGTAGCAAAAGTGAGCGTACATACTCACCCTGGTCGTCCAGCCGTTGTCCGTTGCCCGTCTTTATCTGTCTGTACTGAACATTACCTTTGGATATTTCTCCAACGCTATGAAGTGAAGAAACACCAAATGTTGCAAAATGTTGTATGACCCCAAGAGCTCAAAAAAGATACTTGAGAACCTTGACCTTACCTTAAGGTCAAGGTCACAGGGAGAATGAATGTGGTCTAAAAACTGCAAAATTTCACATTGTGCCAGTTTTCTGGAAAACAAATTAAAAACAGCGGGCTTAGTTTTGTATGGTATACAAGAAAAAGAAAGCCTTATCTTCTGATACCATTTTGGTTGACCTCGCTTCAATGTCAAGGTCACAGGAGTCCTTCAAAGTTGAATTGTATACATGTTTTGAAGTGACCTTGACCCTGAACTATGAAAAAAATCTTTCAAACTTCATAATTGTGTGGGGCACATGTTATATACTGATATTGAGCCACATTTAGTCACATATCATCAAGGTCAAGGTCACTTTGCCCCTTATGAAATGTGACTGAAACGGGCAATTGAATCACTAAAAGTGACAATGTCTCTTTGTAGAAAGTGCCAATAAGTATGTTTATGCTTCCTATGTCTTGAATTGATAGCCTTGTGATGTGTGACCTTTGATGATCTTGACCTTGGCCAAAGGTCATGTGTAATTTGGTAGGAAAAATCTGTAAAACAGTTCTAATAGTGTACAATGTCCTTGCCAGCTTCAGTTGTTAGACCTTCACCTTCAAGGTCACCTGAAGGTCAAGGTCACTTTAAGACAAAGGTCAAGCATGAGAGTCGCATGGGCTTTGCTTTGTTAAGATTTTTTACCAAGACACATGGATTTCTTTACCCGGCTTGGTCACATTTTTCATAGGGGTCAATGTGACCTTGACCCTAACGATATGTGACCAGATGTGGCTCACTATGAAATTCTAACAAACGCCCCACTCAGTGTTTAAGTTTGTAAGAGATATCGTCCATAGTAAAGTTAAAGGGGCAAGTTCACATCAAAATATGTCTACAATTCAACTTTGAAGGGCTCCTCTGACCTTGACATTGAAGCGAGGTCAACCAAAATGGTATCAGAAGATAAGGCTTTCTTTTTCTTGTATACCATACAAAACTAAGCCCGCTGTTTTTAATTTGTTTTCCAGAAAACTGGCACAATGTGAAATTTTGCAGTTTTTAGATCACATTCATTCTCCCTGTGACCTTGACCTTAAGGTAAGGTCAAGGTTCTCAAGTATCTTTTTTGAGCTCTTGGGGTCATACAACATTTTGCAACATTTGGTGTTTCTTCACTTCATAGCGTTGGAGAAATATCCAAAGGTAATGTTCAGTACAGACAGATAAAGACGGGCAACGGACAACGGCTGGACGACCAGGGTGAGTATGTACGCTCACTTTTGCTACACATGCGAGTAGCGGCTATTATCCGTTGTTCACAAAACATTCCTATATAATGTTTGGAAACAATGGTAGGGATAAAAATCAACCGTTTCCAACTGTGCCAAAAAATCAAAAAGACGCGTTCTATAACGGTCAAACGGTCCCTTAACAGACTTGGGCGGGGTCATCTAACGGTTGGCAGACAGCACAAACACCCTGTGACTGCTCGCAAGGAAAAAATAAATCTGGATGGCAGTATGGCTACAACTACGTCGTTTAGTGTAACCATAACCCCTGAATGTATGAACAGCAGAAAAGGCTGTCTTTGACGTCACTGTATAATAAGAAGCACAAAAGGGATTTTTTGGAACTTTCTCTTGGTTGGAGACAAACATGTCCGCAATGCATTCGTGCATCAAGCTATCCATGCAGTCGTTTATTGTTGATTCTTTAGCTCCTCTATGGCAGGGGGATTTTCAATTTGTTTTCCTTCAATTTCACTATGGGAGTTGTTCTTAACATACGTTTGTTAAGAAAATTTTGGCTGATTGTAAAACAGCTGTAATATACGGCAGTCCAGGTTGTCCTTCAACTGTAAAAATGAAATAATGCTCTTTAAAGTATCATTTACAACAGTGGTGGCTGTTTTCACAAGTATGCTACAAAAAACACGACAATACATAATACATAAGGAAAAGCCCTATGTTTGGTCAGTTGGTGAGATAGGTAAATGTTATTTTTGTGTGACAGTTCTGATGGTTTTCAAAGGGCTAATTCTTTGCTTTTCGACATATGCCCAACTGAAAACGCTTTAGCAACTCAAGTGCACACGACAACCATCTAAATAGACTACATGTTCGCAGAAAACACAATACTGAATATAGAGGGAAAAATAACGGCTCTTTTTAAAAGCACTTTTAGTAGTGAAGTACTTTTAGGATTGTTTGGAATTTTTTACCAGCAGACACCCTTTTACTGCTGAGTGTCTTAGTATTGTAAGATGTGTGATTTGAATTTTGGTTTAAAGGTGCCTTTGGTTTGAACACCCCTACCCCTACGAGGCAGAAATACAAAGAAATAGAAGGAAATTGAGCCTATTTGGAACCAGACTTTAGTATGTTCCCATGGGGGGATTCACGGTGCGAATGACACTGCGTCAGCTTTTTCATTTATCTTTAGTATTTTCTTCAACTTTAACTTTTAGGACCATGTATGAGGTTGTGGCAAGCTAAATACACAACACGACGACGTCTCGGAAAAATAGTAAGGATTATATAGGGAAAAACAACAGTGTCAGTTAAAGTCCGTTTTGAAGGTGTTAGTGGTTGGGGATTTTGAAAAGCATCAGACATCAGGCAGATACAATCCTTTCTGCGTGTTCTGGTGCAGAAATAGTTTTCAGTTTATACATTGGGGTGACCAGTAGATACCATTTTACAACCATACCCCCAAACGACATTTACAGAGCCCAAAGAAGGATTTGGGTCAATTTCAAAGCCATTTTTCCGTATGAAGCGCCAACTTTATATGAAAATGTGCTTAATAAACATCAAACGAATGAGGTTGAACTTTCTGATAAGGGACATTTTAAACCTAGTCATTGTCACTTCAACGTTCCCTTCACTAAAGTGGCTAAGATGCCTGGACTATCAGTCTACTTTGAACTGCTGATGATGTTGTGCCGATTCAGACCCAGACTTCAGAATTGCTGTGTGACGTCAAGTGGACACACCAGGTGATAATCATAATTGGTTTTAGCTGCAAGTGCACATGTATTATTCAAGCACACGGCATGGTAACTTTGTTGACGGCCCATCTCTAGTCGGAATGAAGTGCTGGCACCAAGATTCGTTGGCTCCTTGCCTACCGCTGTGAAGCTGAGAAAGGATGAAACGTTCATCAGAGCTAAGACCCCATACAACGTGTAAGATCCAGCGCAGGGTAGATGAATGTGGATCTTGCACATGAGCGAGATGGCGCCTTGAAGTAAGTTAAGATAATATACGCGTGCTTATTACAAAAAGGTTTATAACGATATAAACAGTGTGACGCACCGTTTCAGATCCGGGCAGTCTTTTTCATGGGATAAGACCATTCTTTCACTTGTTCATGGGATAAGACCATTCTTTCACTTTTTCATGGGATAAGACCATTCTTTCACTTTTTCATGGGATAAGACCATTCTTTCACTTTTTCATGGGATAAGACCATTCTTTCACTTTTTCATGGGAAAATACCATTCTTTCACTTGTTCATGGGATAAGACCATTCTTTCACTTTTTTAAATGCCAATGAACAGAAGGGTACTCTCTGTGCACAGTGGGAATTTTTGATAAATTAATTTCTTAAACAGAAAATGCATTTTTTAAATCCATTCATAAAGAAATCTCACAGTGCAAAGAGAGCACCGAGCTATAGGCTCTTCGTTTTTTTGCATGTGACCAACTGGAGTGATAGTCTTCTCCCGTGTTTAGTGAAGCCTGGCAAAATCTGAGATGGTCAGGTGTTGTGTTTTTACAAGAAGGAGTGTGCCTTTAAGCGTGAATTCCAGTGTTTACCCATAATATCCTGCTCGAAAACGTGTTTTGTTTGACTGACAAAAGCAAAACGATACCTTCGATCAATTATTTGGTGCACTGCAGTGTGTTTCTGTGATTTTCTACCTATGGGATTGTTTTTGGTTTTTTTACGATGTTTTTTTTTAATAATAAATGCACACGTACATGCATTCTGTCGAAATAAAAACAACTTATATACTTTGTTTACAGTACTTGAAATGACTTTGTTGGTCTCGTCAACCTGTTCAGTGACGCACGTTTTCTTTGGATACATAAACGAAAGCTGATCTCAAAGCATGTACGTTTAACCCACAAGCCCCAAGCACATTTACGAGAAAAAAAGAGCCACACCCACACACATGTAATACAACATAACTACATGCCCACAAAACAACACCAACAATACACAGCCATATAGCGACACACACACACGCACACACACACACACTCACACACACACGCATTTACACAAGTCAAGTCAAGTCAAGCTGTATTTTATTGTTTTGGGCCCAGAGGGCTTTGAAACAAAGATATATCTTTAACAAAAAAAGGTAACAAATCAGACAGTTAATATATGTATACAAATTGAGCGGACAAATACAACAATACTATACAACCAAAATAAATTGGCAATATACACTTCCATACATACAAACAAAAAGAAAAGAAAATAGGTTTAACAAAATCATGTAAGAAATCAGACAGATAATATGTATACATTAAGCGGACAACGATAATATACAGCCGAAATAAATTGGCAATACCATTATGCCACACGCACAGACACACACAGACATACACAGACTGACGGACTATGACTGTGTGTTTAACGTCCTCTTAGACCAGTTGGCCTATATTGGGATCCGAATGGTATTAGTAATATGCAGAGAATATGGTGTGATACTTTCCCTAGAACAAGCATTTTGCTTGTCTCGTGAAAGTATCGAGATACGATCACGATAATGAAAGACGAGAGATGATGCATGCATGTCTACGTGTTTTTCAAGCCCTGAGACTTTTGCTGTGACCTTGGGATCTTTTTTGTGCGAACGGCCGTGTTCGGACACCGAAGAGAGTATGCACAAAGTTGACTCCGAGAAATATACCACTCGCCAAACCTGGGATTCGAGCCCACGCCGACACAGACCATGCAGGTCTGTTTGTTTTAGCGGCACTTGGCCGCATGGTGGCGCTGTTTGTTCTGTAAGTCGCGCTAAATGCCATTCACGAAACCTTTGTTTCGACCCGCCCAAATCACGTGACGGTTTTAAACTTGCGGGACCTACCTCTCGGCTTTACATTCGGTAACGGCATGATGCCGCCTTTTGATGTTCGGCTGGCCGCTGTGTCCGCATCTGCTCTGATGCAATCGGTCGCCTCGCTGACCGTGGTTATCTCGTCTAGTAGCTGAAGCCGAGTGGCGGTGATTTCGGCCTTTGATAAGGGTGTTTGTGCGCGTGGTTTATACACTAGACAACCTCCGAGTTAGCTAAAAATGTTGTGAGGTGCACTCGTGAATGCCAGTTAAAATCGGAAATCGGCAAAGCGTATGCGTAGTACGCTAAAACGGCCTCAGAATCTGAAAGCATGTCGAGGTTAATAGCGCATAGTGCTTTTAGTTATGCGCTATAGAAATCTCCTTAATAAATAAATAAATAAGCATACCTGCAATATGAAAAAAAGCACTTGTTGGTTCCTTACAACTGAATTACACACTTTAACTGACATACAAGTACTGTGACAAGTACTGTGACACTGTAGATCATGTCAAAACAAACAAGTCGCGTAAGGCGAAAATACAACATTTAGTCAAGTAGCTGTCGAACTCACAGAATGAAACTGAACGCAATGCAACGCAGCAAGACCGTATACTCGTGGCATCGTCAGTCCACCGCTCATGGCAAAGGCAGTGAAATTGACAAGAAGAGCGGGGTAGTAGTTGCGCTGAGAAGGATAGCACGCTTTTCTGTACCTCTCTTCGTTTTAACTTTCTGAGCGTGTTTTCAATCCAAACATATCATATCTATATGTTTTTGGAATCAGGAACCGACAAGGAATAAGATGAAAGTGTTTTTAAATTGATTTCGAAAATTTAATTTTGATCATAATTGTTATATTTTTAATTTTCAGAGCTTGTTTTTAATCCAAATATAACATATTTATATGTTTTTGGAATCAGAAAATGATGGAGAATAAGATGAACGTAAATTTGGATCGTTTTATAACAAAAATAATTTTTTTACAATTTTCAGATTTTTAATGACCAAAGTCATTAATTAATTTTTAAGCCACCAAGCTGAAATGCAATACCGAAGTCCGGGCTTCGTCGGAGATTACTTGACCAAAATTTCAACCAATTTGGTTGAAAAATGAGAGCGTGACAGTGCCGCCTCAACTTTCACGAAAAGCCGAATATGACGTCATCAAAGACATTTATCAAAAAAATGAAAAAAACGTCTGAGGATATCATACCCAGGAACTCTCATGTCAAATTTCATAAAGATCGGTCCAGTAGTTTAGTCTGAATCGCTCTACACACACACACACACACACAGACACACACACATACACCACGACCCTCGTCTCGATTCCCCCCTCTATGTTAAAACATTTAGTCAAAACTTGACTAAATGTAAAAACATAGTAAACAGACTATTAAAAACAATACAATACTCTTCTTTTATGTGCCTGTACATTCGCGCGAAGCAACGACGGATAATCAATAGGAGAAGCCTTACAGGCCGTGTTATCTGCAGTTACTCCCCTTGGTCCGTATCTCCTGTTACTATCGCTGGCATCAAGCAGACGATACTTCATCGAGCCAAGGGGCGGGCGAACCATTGATTTTGTGTGTGTGTGAATCCCTCGTCTCATTATTTTGTGCCGCAGCCAGTCTACACAATCTCCTGGCAGCTACGCTTCAATCATGGAACAAAACCTTTTCTACTACAAGTGTTCGTGCCAGCATGACAATGGTTAGATTGTTTTAAGAAGCGTATATTCGTTTCTGATCGAGTGCGCGAAAACAAGGAAATAGGCCGGTAGGTGAGAGTTACCAACGAAATGGACGCTGCTTCGGACAGCGAATAGCTCCTACACACTTGAGGAGATTAAAGTAGGTTGAAAAGTGGTCGTGTGTTTATCTTCACGTAGTTTGGTGTTCGTTGTGTGCCATCGAGGCGTCGTTGCTTCGTCGGTAAACTACGGAATGCGGTTTGGCGATCTTGGCAAGGGAAATAACTCGAAGGTAAGATTTTTGGGCTTTACTGATAGGAAGGATCGAAGTTGTGTCCAGTTTCGGCAATGACATGAATGAGATACCTGTCTTTGTCTGTCCCCCCCCCCCCCCCCCCCGTCTCTCTCTCTCTCTCTCTCTCTCTCTCTCTCTCTCTCTCTCTCTCTCTCTCTCTCTCTCTCTCTCTCTCTCTCTCTCTCTCTCTCTCTCTCTCTCTCTCTCTCTGTTGCGTACAGATATAGAAATTCAGCACCGATGACCTGTTTTGCTTAGTTACCTCGCCAACATACCAGACTCAGGTGTGTTATCTGATCGTGTCTCGTGGAGCTAGTTTACTGCGTCTGTGCCATTCTCTGTCTTTGTACGGCAAAGTGTGATCGTATGTGTACAACTGATGTGTGTGTGTGTCAATGTGCGTGTCAGTGTCAGTGTGCGTGTGTGCGTCAGTCAGTGCGGCGTGTGTGTGTGTCAGTGTGTGTGCACGGTGTGTGTGCCAACGGTGTGTGTGTGTGGTGTGTGTCACGGTGTGTGTCACGGTGTGTGTGTGTGCCAGTGTGTGTGTGCCAACAGTGTGTGTGTGTAGTGTGTCAACTGACGGCCGTGTGTGTGTGTGTGTGTGTGTGTGTGCCAACAGTGTTTGTGTGTGTGTGTGTGTGTGTGTGTGTGTGTGTGTGTGTGTGTGTGTGTGTGTGTGTGTGTGTGTCAGCCGTGTGTGCCGTATGCCGTGTCACAGTATGTGTGTGTGTGTGTGTCACAGTGTGTGTGTGTGCCACAGTGTGTGTGTGTGTGCCACAGTGTGTATGCCGTGTGTGTGTGTGCGCATGTGTGTGTGATGTTGTTACAAAACGTGCAGCATGGTAGCTTTCGAAACTATGATATGAGGTTATGATTGTCCGTCAGTCTTAGATTTGTAAACAAACTCGCGGCCAAATCAGTGCAGCAGCCACACACGGATACACTGTACAGCAAAGGCACGTGTATACATGTAATAGACATCGATGGACAATGGCGAAGGGCAGGCACACCGTATCACAAGCACATCTATCTATATATATACGACTTGTGTCTGTGTGTCTGTGTGTCTGTGTGTTTGTGTATCTGTGTATTTGTGTATTTGTGTATTTGTGTATTCGCCATGCACGGCCAAAGTTCTCGATGGATCTGCTTCAAATTTGGTGGGCATATTCAGGTAGACCCGGGACACGACACAACCTGGTCGATATTTCAACACGTGCTCTCAGCGCGCAGCGCTGAACCGATTTTGGTTCAACCTCAGCTATTTTGGTTCCACCTCAGCTACCCGGGCCCCCATACCGACACACCAAAGCCAAAGTTCTCGGTGGATCTTTTTCAAATGTGGACACCGTATTCAGCTACACCCCGGACACAATATCATCGATGAGATATTTCAACACGTGCTCTCAGCGCGCAGCGCTGAAATGATTTTGGTTTTTGTGTTCATTTCACCATTATAAGTAACTCTTCCTTATCTTCTCATCTTCTCCAGGTTTTCAGCGTTTACCTCCCTTCCTTCGTATGGTGCACTATATAGTGTGAGTGGAGCGTCTTCGGATATTCCCGGCGTTCTGTTACTGTTACTATTTTTAGAAGGTCAACGCAGTGTCCAGAACGTAAATTGGACCCGTAAATTATCCTCACTGTCAAAGTGCAAAGGTCGAATCAATTTATAGCCACGCGAAAAATACACTGTCATCTATCTCTCTATAGATACGGCTTCTCTGTGTTTTTGTGTGTGTGTGTGTGTGTGTGTGTGTGTGTGTGTGTGTGTGTCTCTATGTGAGCAACACCTGTGCATTGTTCAGTTCTGTTTGTGATGTGGTCTGGCGGCTTTTGTGTAATTTTATGTACTGGCCTTCCTTTGAGAAGCTCTAACTTGCTCAGTCCTGTTTGAGTGGAGTTCGCCTCCAAAGGTGATTAACACGGTTACATTCGTCGACAAGGATGGGACTCGATATGGTCAGGAATGGCATTATGGCCACTGAATCATTTTCGTGCTGTTCCCATTCCACGAATCTGGGAGGGACCTAAGCTTGGCGAGCTTGGCGGGTCCATTGTTCGGACCCGGCGAAGCCGGCGTACGGCTCTAAGTACTTCTTCCCGGCGAAGCCGGCTACCCGGCGAAGCGGGTATTCATTCTAGTATATATATATATATACGACTAGTGTCTGTCTGTCTGTCTGTCTGTTCGCGATGCACGGCCAAAGTTCTCGGTGGATCTTTTTCAAATTTGGACACCGTATTCAGCTACACCCCGGACACAACCTCATTGATGAGATATTTCAACACGTGCTCTCAGCGCGCAGCGCTGTGCGCGCTGAACCAATTTTGTTTTTTTTGGGTCTGGATCCACTACCAGTAACTCTTCCTTATCTTCTCCAGTGTTTTCAGCCGCGATTATCTCCCTTCCTCCGTGTGGCGTCAATCCATATTCCCGTTACTACGTTTACTATTTTTAGAAGGTCACTGCACATTACTATTTTTAGAAGGTCTCCAGTGTTTTGCGTGTTTATCTCCTTTCCTTCGTGCGCCGGCGAAGCCGGCGTACACCCGGCAAAGCCGGGTCCCAGGCGCAGCCTGGTATTCAGCTCTACTTCTTCCCGGCGGCGAAGTCTACATATATACGACTAGTGTCTGTCTGTCTGTCTGTCTGTCTGTTCGCGATGCACGGACAAAGTTCTCGGTGGATCTTTTTCAAATTTGGACACCGTATTCAGCTACACCCCGGACACAACCTCATCGATGAGATATTTCAACACGTGCTCTCAGCGCGCAGCGCTGTGCGCGCTGAACCGATTTTTTTGTTTTTTTGTCGGGATCCACTACCAGTAACTCTTCCTTATCTTCTCCAGTGTTTTCAGCCGCAATAATCTCCCTTCCTCCGTGTGACGACAATCCATATTCCCGTTACTACGTTACTATTTTTAGAAGGTCACTGCACGTTACTATTTTTAGAAGGTCTCCAGTGTTTTGCGCGTTTATCTTCTTTCCTTTGTGCGCCGGCAAAGCCGGCGTACACCCGGCAAAGCCGGGTCCCAGGCGCAGCCTGGTATTCGGCTCAACGTCTTCCCAGCGAAGCCAGTACCCGGCGAAGCGGGTAATCATCTAGTATATATATAATTTATGTCGTGCCGAATTCACAGAATTGCCGAATTCGCGGAATCGGCAACATTTTTGCTCATTTCGCGTAATCGGCAAAACGCTGCCCATCACGTGAAATCGGCAGCGTTTTGCCGAAAATGCGGAAAGGCTTCTAAAATTTGCCCATTTCGCAAAAGCGACAGCCAGTCAGTTACTTTTTGTGTCACTAGAGCGGTAGTGGTTTCGCTGTGCTGCATAGCAGGCTTTTCTGTGCCTCTCTTCGTTTTAACTTTCTGAGCGTGTTTTTAACCCAAACATATCATATCTATATGTTTTTGGAATCAGGAACCGACAAGGAATAAGATGAAATTGTTTTTAAATCAGTTTCGGAAATTTAATTTTGATCATGATTTTTATATTTTTAATTTTCAGAGATTGTTTTTAATCCAAATATAACATGTTTATATGTTTTTGGAATCAGGAAATGATGTAGAATAAGATGACCGTACATTTGGATCGTTTTATATAAAACAAAAAATTATTACAATTTTCAGATTTAATGACCAAAGTCATTAATTAATTTTTAAGCCACCAAGCTGAAATGCAATACCGAAGTCCGGCCTTCGTCGAGAAAAAAAGTTCTGCTGGAGAGGGAGCAAGAACGGAAGACAGACACCGAAAAAACGACAGCGGCAAGGCCTTTCCGATAGACCAAAACAATCTAAGAAGAGAAAGGAGGACAGTTTTTAACCGAAGTTTGTGAAATTCCCTCCCTCCTCTCTCTCTCTTCGCAACGACTGCTGTGTGGCGCCCGTGAAACTCTTATCAGGTGCCTGGGACAAACAATCGAGCGAGCGCGGAGCAGCGCTTCCTCGCAAAAAGGACGAAGGGAGGGTTTGTGGTGTGATGGGACAGTCCGGTCTGACCGACTGACAGGCTTGAAGCTGGCGGTGATTGCGGCTCACTCTTGTCTGCTTGCCGCAAATACCGGAAAGTGTGAAACCTGAATGCTTATCAGTAGTGGTGGCTTTCTTTTTTCTCTCTCTCGTATTTTCAGTCTGAGCGTAATATGGTTGTGAAAAACCCGACTTGAAGGCTTGTGTCTCTTTCTTGGTGTAAACACCCGGCAGTTTAAAGCTTTTGCGGTTGTTGTTGTTTTTGTGTAAAAACAAAGAACAAGAAAACCACAACATTGAAGCTGGTTGTCTAGTTTGCATTTACTGGAAAGTATGCAACTCAGTTGAAGGCTTAGTGGCTTTCTTTTTTGTGTTAAAGCGTATGTTGTCGTGTGAAACCCAGTCTGAAAGCTCGTGTCTCTCTCTCTCTCTGTCGGTGTTTGTAATTATCTCTTGCATAACAAAACAACAACAGATTTTTAAAAACCCAACAACAATGTATACTCTTTTATTTTATTGTACTTCTTTGTGTTGATGCAACTAGGGCATTTATGTATATAATATATATATACCGGACATATGAAACATGAATACAAACAAATGATGTTGTGAAATCGAGTAAAGATGTTTTCGTTATATCTACCAATCTGTGAATTTGCTAAGGAGGAGTCAAGCAGTGTGCAATTCAGAAATCATATCCAAGGCAACGCACAAACGGGAGGCTGCAGAGTCGAAACAGACACTGATACTTTAATTGGACAGTGTGAACTCGGAATGCTTATTGTGTGTAGAGCTCCAAAGAGTAATTAATGTAATACAAGACTTGTGATGCTGCCAATGCCATTTGACGCAAATATGCATGACAGAAAGAGGCAGTTGCCGTCTTCTGCTGCAATATTTTGCTGAAATAACTGATTGTGCGAAATCAAGAACTGAATGTGTGTCCGTTTTGCTGCAGGAAAGGATGATGTGCAAGTTGAGCATTATTGCTGCTGATGAATGTTGTGGAGTGTGTACGTTTGTTTTTTTGTTTATTGTTTGTTTCTTCATTTGTTTGTTTGTTTATTTGTTTGTTAGTACTTTGGTGCAAGTGAAAACTGCAGGATCAAAACTTTCAATATAACAGTTGCTGTGCAAATATCGGAGGATGCACTGTGAGAACACTCTTTATTGAATGAACCTGTCACAGTTAAAGTGTTAGTATTGACAGACTCGCCAGCTATGGTGTTAAACTTACGCATTTCTGCACAGCTGCACTGACTGCGCCATGACAACAACATACAATGTGGTGTGAACGGGAAACGGGAAAGCGATTTGTATTTCAAGTAACCCGGATATTTCAAAACGGTGTTCTGTGACGCTTGTATTTTCATGCGTAATTGTGACAGTCCATCACAAAATCAGTCTTAAGTCGAAATTTGGATGATTTGAGTTAGTTATTATTTTGAAATTGTTAGTCTTTCCTGGATGTTTAGAAAAAAAAATTAAAGCTCTATTAATAAATAACGATATTACGGCCATTTTTATGAAAGAAGTTGACCGGCGGCCATTTTGAGAAATCGGGCTTGAAAGTTTTGGAAGGCACCAGCTTCACATTTTCCTTAGCAACGGGGGTTGAAAATTAACCTCACCCTTCCAAATGTTGCACAAGTGTACTTTGATCTTTCATGCATCATTTAAATGCAAAACGAAGGGTTAAAAGAACAATTATCACCATTTTTGAAGGCTTTGTTTACATCATACATGTGGAGGAAAACGGTCAAATACAGGTCATACACATCAGCAAACATTTTCACTGTCATTATCAGGAATAAAGAGGTTACATGCATCTCACCTACGTTTTTGTCCATTAGTTTGACAAACACTTGAGCAAAATCAACTTACTTGTATCAATCACTTTGTTGGCATCGAATAGGAATACGTACAGATCATAATGTAGATCCCAAACACAGGAACTCCTCCACTGTGACAGTCTGTTCACCACAAAAGCTCTTGCACATCAATGTTGACACCACCTCCAACCTCACCTTTATACATGTCACATGTCTTGCACTGAGAGCTGTAGAGCTACAATTTCCTCCGGATCAAACTGGGTGATACATCCACGACGAGTATTTCTGGGTGCAGCGTCGGGAACTTTAATCTGTTTGCAGCCAGTTCCATTGGCTTTGCAGCAACGAAGGCGAGTTCTCTCGAGCACATCACAGCCCTGTTGCAATTAACGAACTGCAGCATGCACCTCCATCACATCTCCTCTACAACTCGCCTCAACTACGTGTGTTCTTGCTGTTGATGCAGTGCCATTAGAAACGCCAACGGTGTTTTTGACACTGACGAGCGGACGGTCTGTCTCCTCTTCGTCCGCATATTCAGCAAGCGTCACATATTTCGGCATGAGAATCGGAGTCACTGAATCCAGCAACGTCTTCGGCAAAGAAATCCAACAACAAATCTTGGAGTTCGTGGTTATTTTCAAGCGAATCGCAGTTGAGAAGCGCTGTCAATCGGCGTACGTCAGTCATTGTTTTGGTTTCGTTCAGCGAACGGAAATCATACTGTGTTACTTCCCCCTGGACTGATTTGACCAATGAGGAGGCCGTTGCTAGTCCTTTTTGGAAGGCAGACAAAGCTGATTGGTTCAATCTTAAAATTTGTTTACGTCCCGGTTTCCTTATTTGGAGGAAGTGGACGGGTATTTTGAACCACTGCGCAGCAGGGCGCGAAAGCTGATGCAATAATCTTTCCGACGGTACCAAACTTGTTGGGGCCCTGTCAGGGATACACTAAGCAAATTATCGGTCAAAGTGAGGCATTTTGATGTCATGCTGGACTTTTTTGATGAATGTATTGCATTTAAATCCAATAATTTAACTATTTAGCGATTGATTTTGGCATATTTGTTTGGTTGTCATGTAATTTGGGGTCTACAGAACACGTTTCTGCAAAAAAGTGAATTTCACCCAGATAGACCCTCAGTGCCTTTTCCTCGAACTAGCTCGCTTTCGTCTGCTGCGACTTAAGACTGGTTTCGTGGTGGACCGTCACAATTGCGGTATAGGTAGAAGAGCGACGACAATCGTTACCCATCGCGAGTACCGGTTGAGCAACTGGCAGACAGTTCCTGTTTGCTTCCCGTATTTGCCGAGTGTGCTGAAGGACTTGAAGAACTTGTGCCACACATTCTCTCTTCAAATACACATTCTCAGCAACGGGGGACCGAGGGAAACAGCAATGTTGTACGTACTTCGACATTTCTACAAAACTGACCGCAAACATTGAATCGACGGCTGGATGATTATTGTCTGCTAAGTGACAGTGACCGGCCGATGTGATTTACAGTGACAGTGTATTGAGAAACAGAGGGAGACAGCTATATTCTTGCAGGACCATTTTGCAAACCTAATGATTATCGTTCCGGTCGTCTGCTTCTGAGATCGTCAAACAGTCAATTAACTGCTGGTTATTGTCTGCTCAGTGCCGATAAACAGCGTGTTTAAATGACAGTGATATATCTTATAATCTATAAACTGACAGTGTTTGCCATGCTGTAGAATATATACATGTATTGCAACACTGATAATCGTCCATTTGGTCGTCTCCTGTTGATGCTGCACAAAAAAAAAACACCCACGACATCTGGATTATCGTCTGCTCGATGACAGTGACAGACCTTTTCTAAATGATAGTGACAGATAAGTGAGAAACTGACAGCAATTGCCATATTGCAGGACCATTCTGATCATCGTTCTGGTCGTCTGCTACTGAGCCTGACATAAATCAAAGGCTGGATTACACGGTCTGCTCAATGCAGACAATTTAGATGACAGTGGTAGATCATCGAAAACGTGACAATTTCAGCCAATGTAATAGGCTAAACTGACAAACGGATTTCTTTTACTCGTGACCTATTTGATTGCGAAAAAATATCGACATCAGGATTATCGCCTGAGCAGTGTCCTTAACCGGTCAATCTGACGGAGAGTTACTGACAGCTCGATCAGTCCGGTCACCAGTGGGTGTGTGACTCCCCAGGAGTACCAGTGAGGCAAACCAGCATCGAACAAACCGTGAGCATGAGCCATATCTGTTAGCCATATTCGTTATTGCTGCGTGTCAGGCTATAACATAATCTGATAAGATTTACATGCATGTTGATTATAGACAGTCATGTCCAGAGAGGCAAGAGTAATGTTGAGATGGCGTATGCGTTGATGTTCTTGCAACTCGGATCGGTATCACAGTTACAGCCGAAGCGTGTTCTACAGGGTGACCCAAACAAAATGCAACCCACAAAAATGTCAATAACTTCTACATCTGTTGACCGAATCACTTCATATTGGTTGTAAATAAACTTCAGCCTATGCATGAACCTTCCACAAAGTGGCAATTTCATAGATCAAATGCTCTGACTTTTGTGCAATTTCAAAAAAGGTTCTAAAATCGGGGATCGACTCAACAGTACCAGATTTGAAATTGAGCGGTAGCCAAACTAACCCGATTAAAGCCCTCAAGATTAGTTCCTTTGGGGGTAATTCGAATGGCATAGTATAACTATATCAACATTAGACAATCAGTAACTTGAATACAGCAATTACAGGCAGGATCAGGGCATTTCCCATAAACGAATGCGTTCATGTTGTTGATGGATTTTGCGCGACATGGCGACATGGCGCAAGTGTTACTTTTTAACAAAGGGGTTAATTTTTCCAGTCATTTGAGTTTAGCAAATATTTTCAAAGTTGTTGTGCATGAACTTCAGTTCGTTCACGGCCATTCTACAAAGATTCGAGTCTGTAGGTAAATTTTCCGAAATGTGTTCCAAATTACACCTCCAAAATTGTCAATGGCACGAAAGCTTTTCTGTCTAGTGATTGTCCTGAAACTAGCTGTAACTGCTTCTAGGGGGTGAATGGGTTGTTTGTGTATACTCAGACATTCAGATAGTACAAACGGTAAAAGTCTGGAGGGTCTAAATTAGGTAAGTATTGCTACTGCTCAATGTCAAACCTCGTTCTAGCTGTTAAAGCCGAATTTGGCAATTTTTAAAAAAATTGCACAACAGTCAGACCATTTGATCTACAAACTTGATCTGCAACTTTGTGGAAGGGCCATGCATAAGCTCAAGTTTATGTCCCCCACATATAAAGTGATTCGGTCAACATATGCAGAAGTAATCAGCTTTGGGGGTTGCATTTTTTGTGGGTCACCCTGAAGATGAAAGTATAAAAGAAGCATTGGAGACAATGCAACAATTATTTCACTGCGCGGAGAGAGAGAGAGAGAGAGAGAGAGAGAGAGAGAGAGAGAGAGAGAGAGAGAGAGAGAGAGAGAGAGAGAGAGAGAGAGAGAGAGAGAGTATGTTTGTGAATGTGTGTGTGTGCGTCTGTATCTGTGAATGTTTGTGTGTGTGTGTGCGAGAGAGAGAGAGAGGGAGAGGGAGAGAGAGAGACAGAGAGAGACAGAGACAGAGACAGAGACAGAGACAGAGACAGAGACAGAGAGATGTGAAACGTGTTTTTTGTTTAACTTCAAACTGATTTTTACAATTTTCTACACAAGCGCCTGCTCATCGGCGTGGAACTGCCATACCAGTGTTGCTGTCATTTTCATTTTTGTGTGTACACCAAACATGCACTCACTCATAGTGTTAACATAAAGGAAGCTAGCTTCATTTCAAATGCCAGTCCCTTCACAAAATATCAATGTAATCTTGTGAAAACCTATAGTAACTGTAAGGTTCGCTCCTTTCTTGCGGGTTCCTCTGTGGTTGTTTGAATAAAGAGATGAAACGTGTCAGAATGTTTTTCGGGCATGCATGTTTTATTTAAACTGAAGGTTAAACAAAGCTGATTCACCGTTCACTTTATGACAACGTAAAAGGTGTCATGGTGTTTTCGGTATGTTTCCCCCAAGGACAAGTGTTTATTCTCAACAGATCAGGGCTATATTGTTGGTATGAAAAGTTGGCCCAACTTTTTGTCCAAACGCTTTTTTACTGAACAATCATGCCAAGACTTCTCCCGCAGTATTCTGTTTGTACTTTTGGCAAAACGTTTTGTTTGTGGGGGTGGGAAATGTATTGCTTGTTCGATCACTCATGAAAGGAGACAAAGAATTGGCCTTGCAATAAGAGTGGTGTTCTTGGCAGACATCAATTTAAGGAAATGTATTGCTTGTTCTCCCCCAGCGGGTTAGGGGGAAGAATTTACCCGATGCTCCCCAGCATGTCGTAAGAGGCGACTAACGGATTCTGTTTCTCCTTTTACCCTTGTTAAGTGTTTCTTGTATAGAATATAGTCAATGTTTGTAAAGGTTTTAGTCAAGCAGTATGTAAGAAATGTTAAGATAAACTTCCTTTGTACTGGAAACTTGCATTCTCCCAGTAAGGTAATATATTGTACTACGTTGCAAGCCCCTGGAGCAATTTTTTGATTAGTGCTTTTGTGAACAAGAAACAATTAAGAAGTGGCTCTATCCCATCTCCCCCCCCCCCCCTTCCCCGTCGCGATATAACCTTCGTGGTTGAAAACGACGTTAAACACAAAATAAAGAAAAAGAAAGAAAGAAAGAAAGAAAGAATTGCTTGTTCGATCACTCATGAAAGAAGACAAAGAAGTGGCCTTGCAATAAGAGAGTGGTGTTCTTGGCAGACATCAATTTAAAACAAGTTTTTTTTATCGTTGCAAAACTACTTTACAAAACTTATGGAAGAATATTTTTCAGGTTGCAAATTTATGACAGGGATGAAAGCAAGGTGTGTGTCGCTGAAAGTCGTAATAAAGATACATCGTTTCCGTGTGTTGCTAACCTCTTACCCCCTGTGATCAATAATGCTTCAAGCAAACGTTCATACTTTTATGAGATGAGATCGTTTTTATGGCTGTTGAACTTGCCCGTAAATGCGTTTCGTGCATATCGTTGCCTTTTTTATCTTTTTATTTTCTTTAATATATTTTGTTTTAAATGTCAAAATGACTTTTCCCCCGTCATGATGAGTGTGTGTGTGTGTATGTGTGTGTGTGTGTGTGTGTCACTGTGTGTGTGTGTGTCTGTATGTGGTGTGTGTGTGTGTGTGTGTGTGTGTGTGTGTGTATGTGTGGTGTGTGTGTGTATCTGTATGTGGTGTGTGTGTGTGTGTGTGTGTTCACGTGTGTGTGTGTGTGTGTGTGTGTGTGTGTGTGTGTGTGTGTCTGTGTCTGTGTCTGTTTGTGACTATCTGAGTGTTTGTAAGTGTGTGCGTTTATTTTTGTTTGTCTTTTAGTATGTCCGATCGTTTGTTCTTTATTCTACATGTAAAAAAAAACCCATCAAACTTTTTTTTTTATCTTGCACTGATATTTTTTCGTTTGCAATATTAACTGATAGATTGTCCGATAAAAGTGATTAATACATTTCTCTTTGATGTTATAACAGCTGATTGTTGATAAGTCAAATCCTAGGCTGCAACTATGAGCCGGGTCGGTTACATTTGACGGGGGAAGCGATATGGGGGGGGGGGGGGGGGGGGGGTTGGGGGCAAGGGAACGGGAGGTGGAGTTACTTCGAAAGAATTTGAAAAAAACCCCGAAGAATGAAATATGGCTTGCGCTTTGCGTTGTTGGAATAAGGCTAGTGTTCTAGGAGAAGAGATAGAGGTTGTATTTAGTTCAAACATAAAAAAACAGGCCTCAAAATGGGCTAACATGTCTACCTTGAACGAATATAACCCTTTTCTTTCTCTGTGTGGTATTTCAGATGCTCAGATATATTTGATTGCATAGATCGCTCAAATATAAATGACAGCATACATACATCATTTCAAAGAAAAAGAGATCGCTGTGAAACTATATATTTAGCTACGCTATTTATTCAGTCTTCTTTGAAGCAAATTCCCTGCATGTGGTTTGAGTTGGGGGTGGAAGTCTAGCGTGTTTGGTCAAGCAAGTCGGGAATGCCGACCTGAGCCCAAAAGCCTTCATAAAGTAAAGCAAGCCTTGTTTGAAGAGCGGAACCTCCCACAGGACAAAAGGGCAGTTTGAAAAGTTAGTCCTCAGTCCTAACCGACTGACTAAGAGGTGGGGGTGTACCCACCGTCTCCGGGGTGTGATGTTTTCCCAGGAAAACTGGTCAGGCTTGTCCGGCCGGCTGGTCAGGGTCGCAGGGTAGCGTGACCACACTTGGAAATGGTTCTAGACTGTCCACGTGTTTGTATTTCTGAAGTATTAACCTTGTCCGTGAATGCCACGTTTTCGTTTAAGTCGTGGCCTTCGTCGATTGTTTTTCTCATGAAGCGGAACTTCGCAGGTTCAGTGACAGTATTTAAAAAAAATTTTTTTGTTTATTTGAATTTGATTAATTTATTTATTTAATAATTTTTAATTTTTTTATATTTATATTTAATATATAATATATACCTAGCAACAAAAGAAACGCGAATTATTTTTGGATATTTTGATTTTAAAAAACGCAGTTAATCTGAGAGTGACAATTTTCGGGATATAGATGCCCTATGCAGTCATTGTGTAACAAAGCTGTTTAGTTTAGTGGCTAGAAGCGCTGACCAACAAGTGTTCAGATATTTTTCTAATTGTCGTTTCTAGATAGTAAAATATGTGCTGAAAACGGTCAGCTATCGCACCATCAAGAAATCGGTTCCCTAGTACCCCTTTACGGGTCTGGAACCACCCCGGGTGGCAATATCGGGTCGCAACAAAGAGTGTTCCCCATAGCCGGAAAGAGCCTCAACCGTGAAAGATAGAAAGAAAGGTATTGAACATAAAAGACGCACGACACCAATGTGAACCATTTGTGTTATCATACTTATATTAAAATATTGATGACCATGGAATAAATGGGTTATTTTTAGATTTCTGACAAAAAATCGCGAAAAACATGACAAATTGTCTTTTTTATAGCCTAAACTATGAAAGATTTAAAGACAAGTATTGAACACAAAAGATAGCAATGGATAATGGCAACAACATTTGCTCTCATTGTTGTACAAAATTGTTGATTGTTTTTTAATATTTTTCCGTTTTTGTGGATTTCACAAAGCATACCAATTAAACGGCAGTCCAGGTAACTCGTCCGAATTTTTGCGGCTAAGAGCCTCAACATTTGAAGATAGAAAGACTATCATTGAACAAAAACTATGGTAAACACTAATGTTAATAACTTTTGATCTCACACTGATATTGAAATATTGATGACCATGCAATTAATGGGCTATTTTCAGATTTGTGGGTACAAAATCGCCCAAAACATGACAAATTGTCTTTTTTCTAGCCTAAACTATGAAAGATTTAAAGACAAGTATTGAATATAAAAGATTGAACGGGATAATAGCAACAACATTTGCACTCATTGTTGTACAAAATTGTTGATTGTTCTTGAATATTTTCCGTTTTTGTGGATTTCACAAAGCGTACCGATTAATCGGCAACCCGTGTCAATCATCCGAATTATTTCATGCTGCGCCAAAACGATTGAAAATGGATGGAATATTAGTGTTTGAAGACAAAAGGCGCACATTGTCATGTTAAGCATATCTTGTTACACCGTATACACATCAAAATCGTGATAGCTCTTGGTTTGAATGTTACAATGTTTGATTTTGTGCAAGTTACACACATTGATACTGACAAAATGTAATGATATTCCAGGACAATATATCCAGCGCGCTCTTTGGGTCCCCAAAACACTGTACATGGTGAGTCCCATTGTGGTGCCTAAGTAGAAAATAATTATATTCACTTTAGCGATAGTCCGCAGTAGACGACATCAAATGACACAGACTGTAATGATAACTCAAAACTCGTCATCGCTTTCAGCAAACGCGTCAAAGTCAACCTCCTCATCTTCTTCCTCGTCTTCCTCGTCATCCTCTTCTTCACAACCACCATCTGCCAGAAGATCAATCAGCGACACAGGTAGGATGGGCTTGAGGCACCACACGGGTTCCAGGACACCGTCTGCATTTTTCGTCCATCCCTGCCCCTGGTCGTAGGGTTTGGGCCTCTCCAGAATGCCTTCATGAGCACGTTTGTACAGGGCAACGCGGTGGTTTACTCGCTGAATGTGCGGCATCAGAGCAGATTGGCAGGGAGGCATGCGGGCTAGATCGACCTTACACTTGGACGTGAGTTTCTCGTTGTCTCCCACCATCTTGCGGAGTAGCTTTCCACGAACGACATCAACTGATTTCTCACGACTGTAATTGTACATCAGGCACGTAAACTCTTCCAACTGCTTCACCACCCGAAGTTTGACATCCCAGTCGTCACCAAGCTGCCTGAATGCCGTGTGAAACTTGGGGTTCTTCTCCAGTTTCTTAAGGGGCCCCACCTTCCCCTTTCCTTTGAATGCACTGGTGCAGTCCTCTCCGCTGTACACATATAACCCAAAAAGTGTGGCACAGTAGTCATGCCCCAGGGACTCTGCAAGCTCAGAGAGGTTGATCAGTTGCCGATGTTTTCCTGATCCCGTATCCAGGTATACAGTCAACTTGATGGCTTCAGCGTGGTAGAGAAGAATGACAAAGATGTCCGTGTCCGGGGTTCTGACCACAGCGTTCTTGTATCCCAGCGCTGCGGCATGATGGAGGTACAGCACCACCCATCATGAGTTTGTCCAAGTCCAATGGTTCGTCTAGTTGCTGTGACTTGACGAGAAGCAGAAACGCGAGGTCGCTTTGCACCTGGTACTGGAGGGCCTTTCCTTGTGAGGATGTGAGCGTGACCTTCTTGCTGCAAGCCTCCATTGTCTTCAGTTTCTGCCTCTTTATAGGGTCAAAGAAGCTTCCTGGCTCTCCACTTTGAAGGCGGGTGATGAAGTCAGTTTTGGCGACCATGCCTTTAGCTTCCGCCTGAAGCAAGTCCTGTTCGACGTCCATGCGGACAGGGGCACCAGACGCCAAGGAGTAGAGCCTGTCTTTGTCTGAGATGGAAAACGGGTTCGTGAAGTTCTTGACAGCAGTGATGACTCTCTGAACAGCCTCCTCGCTTTTCTTGATTTCGGCCTTCTCCAGTTCGCGATGTCTCCCCACCTTTGGACAGTCTGGATCGTCGAGGAGGTTCACCATCTCCAAGGTCTTTTCATAGACTGGGATGTCAAACTTCGGGTGGTGAAGCAGTTGGAAGAGTTTACGTGCCTGATGTACAATTACAGTCGTGAGAAATCAGTTGATGTCGTTCGTGGAAAGCTACTCCGCAAGATGGTGGGAGACAACGAGAAACTCACGTCCAAGTGTAAGGTCGATCTAGCCCGCATGCCTCCCTGCCAATCTGCTCTGATGCCGCACATTCAGCGAGTAAACCACCGCGTTGCCCTGTACAAGCGTGCTCATGAAGGCATTCTGGAGAGGCCCAAACCCTACGACCAGGGGCAGGGATGGACGAAAAATGCAGACGGTGTCCTGGAACCTGTGTGGTGCCTCAAGCCCATCCTATCTGTGTCGCTGATTGATCTTCTGGCAGATGGTGGTTGTGAAGAAGAGGATGACGAGGAAGACGAGGAAGAAGATGAGGAGGTTGACTTTGACGCGTTTGCTGAAAGCGATGACGAGTTTTGAGTTATCATTACAGTCTGTGTCATTTGATGTCTACTGCGGACTATCGCTAAAGTGAATATAATTATTTTCTACTTTGGCACCACAATGGGACTCACCATGTACAGTGTTTTGGGGACCCAAAGAGCGCGCTGGATATATTGTCCTAGAATATCATTACATTTTGTCAGTATCAATGTGTGTAACTTGCACAAAATCAAACATTGTAACATTCAAACCAAGAGCTATCACGATTTTGATGTGTATACGGTGTAACAAGATATGCTTAACATGACAATGTGCGCCTTTTGTCTTCAAACACTAATATTCCATCCATTTTCAATCGTTTTGGCGCAGCATGAAATAATTCGGATGATTGACACGGGTTGCCGATTAATCGGTACGCTTTGTGAAATCCACAAAAACGGAAAATATTCAAGAACAATCAACAATTTTGTACAACAATGAGTGCAAATGTTGTTGCTATTATCCCGTTCAATCTTTTATATTCAATACTTGTCTTTAAATCTTTCATAGTTTAGGCTAGAAAAAAGACAATTTGTCATGTTTTGGGCGATTTTGTACCCACAAATCTGAAAATAGCCCATTAATTGCATGGTCATCAATATTTCAATATCAGTGTGAGATCAAAAGTTATTAACATTAGTGTTTACCATAGTTTTTGTTCAATGATAGTCTTTCTATCTTCAAATGTTGAGGCTCTTAGCCGCAAAAATTCGGACGAGTTACCTGGACTGCCGTTTAATTGGTATGCTTTGTGAAATCCACAAAAACGGAAAAGTATTAAAAAACAATCAACAATTTTGTACAACAATGAGAGCAAATGTTGTTGCCATTATCCATTGCTATCTTTTGTGTTCAATACTTGTCTTTAAATCTTTCATAGTTTAGGCTATAAAAAAGACAATTTGTCATGTTTTTCGCGATTTTTTGTCAGAAATCTAAAAATAACCCATTTATTCCATGGTCATCAATATTTTAATATAAGTATGATAACACAAATGGTTCACATTGGTGTTGTGCGTCTTTTTTGTACAATACCTTTCTTTCTATCTTTCACGGTTGAGGCTCTTTCCGGCTATGGGGAACACTCTTTGTTGCGACCCGATATTGCCACCCGGGGTGGTTCCAGACCCGTAAAGGGGTACTAGGGAACCGATTTCTTGATGGTGCGATAGCTGACCGTTTTCAGCACATATTTTACTATCTAGAAACGACAATTAGAAAAATATCTGAACACTTGTTGGTCAGCGCTTCTAGCAACCGTACTAGTTGTGTGAATATTTTCCCTTTGCTGCTGTCTCAACGCACGGGACAAGCAGTTTCCACGTGAAACACATGATGCGCGCTTGCAGCACGTGCGAGCGGAGTAGGGGAAACCTCATGTGTGAGATGTGTTCACTGATGCATTAGTAATAAAAAGAGACCATGGCACGCTTACTGCCAGTCTAACTTTTGACAGAGTCAAGATGCCAAGATTGACACCAGAACAACGCGAGAGAGCAGTGGGTCGATTATCGGCTGGTGATGACCCAGAAGCGGTAGCAGTCGCTTTCAATGTGCATCTGTTAACAGTATATCGTCTTCAGCTATGTTTTGTCAACACCGGAAGCACTGCTGATACACAACGAAGTGGAAGAACTCGCGTTACCACACGGAGACAAGATCGCCAGATCCTGCGTCCTCATTTGAGAAACCGATTCCATACAGCCAATGAAACAGTCAGGAACACCGTCGGTAACCACCAGAGACCCATCAGTGGCCAGACAGTACGCCGAAGACTTGCTGAGCGAGACCTCCAAAACTGCCGTACAGCTAGAGGACCAGTCCTCACTCAAAGACATCGCATGGCGCGCCAGCAGTGGGCCCAGGATCACATCAACTGGAACTGGAGACAATGGCGAAACATTCTGTTCACCGATGAGAGCCGTTACTGCATTAGTCATGTTGATGGGCGTGTCAGAGTGTGGCGAAGAAGAGGTGAACGCTATGCTGGTGACTGCATCATGGAACACAATGCCCAGGGTGGACCAAACGTCATGGTCTGGGGTGGAATCGGCCTCAACCAATCCCTGGAACCTGTGTTTTTCAACAATCTTGGTCCTGGTCGGGGAAACGGCATCACAGCACAGCGTTATATTGACCAGCTCGATCCTACAGCCTCATGTTGTGCCCTTTTTTTAGGCGCGCAGAAACTGTGTTCTGCAGGAAGATAATGCTCGCCCGCACACAGCCGGGGTCACGCAGGCCTTCCCGCAGCACAATAACATCGACATCATGGCCTGGCCCGCCATCAGCCCAGATTTGAATCCCATTGAACATTTCTGGGACCAACTTCAGAGAAAGCTCAACCAGTTACGCCCAGGACCAAGAACCTCCGCAGAACTGCGTCAGGCCCTTATCAATGCCTGGTACAACATCCCGAGAGACGCCATCAACCGACTCATCCACTCCATGAGGCGCCGCTGCCAGGCCGGCATCTACGTCCATGGGGGTCACACACCGTACTGACCATCTGCAGAGGCTTCCTTTGCCCGTGACAGCGAAAGACTATGCCATAGCCAAGAACAGTGTGCGAAGAACATACCACCGTGATTTTGATTCGTTTCGATGTTACGTTTATGAGAAATGACATTTTTAAATTATGATTAAACGTTTTTCTGGAGAAAATTCGCGTTTCTTTTGTTGCTCGGTATAATTATATTTTTTTTTTTATTTTTTTATTTTTTTTATTTTTTTTGGGGGGGGGGGGGGGGAGCGTTTTTCTGATCGTTGATCATGCAAGAGTGTTCTTTCTACTTTTGCAGTCTTGGTAGCTTTTTGATCGGTCGCCACTTTTGGGAGAAATGATCAGTTCTTGAAAGTCAAGAGTGGACAGCAAAAGCTGAGTTCAGTGATGGGCTGTTCTTGCTCTGTTTGGGCAAAATGTTTGTCAAAATATAGTTACCTTTTGACGTCGTACGAAGGTGACGCGAAGTCCGTCTTCATGTTGGTTTGATGGTGGATTAGTTGCTTGGTACAGTCCTGTTTTTTTCGGGGATGGGGGTGGGGGTTAGGAGTAAGGAGGATAGCTCATTATGTCTTGAATCAAAAATAGATTTTTCTATTCGATGTAAAAACCAGCAGCTGTGAGCGGAAATTCTATGTTCTGATTTCATCTGCATGAAATATGCTACCAGGTGTCAGGTATGTATACAAACATTGTATACATATAGTATAGTACGCATACATAATTTGTTCATTTTAATGCATACACCTTAGGCTAGTAACCATACCGTATGTCTTGATGAAGATTCAGTAATAGATTAGACGTAACATATCTGTTTTGCGAAGATAATGATCTTGACTCATCATGCAGACACGAAAAATCGGAAATATACAGTACTTCTTCTTCACCCTAAGGATGATCACATTGTGAGTGAGAATCAATATTTTGCACAGTGGTGTGGTTTAATCATAATGTTATTCAGCCGCCAAGGTTCTTTTCAAAAAGCGTCATGAATATATATATAAAGGTTTCTAGTCCTGTTATACCACGTAACTATCTTTCTCGTGCGGTTTTTGTGAAGTTAAAAATCACTACACAGCAGAGTGAGTATTGATTTTGGCAAAGACAAGGAGAGAGAACCAACAAAGAGATTACCACGACTCCTGCAAAGACATTTATGGACAGTTCGTAGACCTTCCCACCTGATTTCTTTTTCTGTCTGTCCCAGTCTGACTCTGTCTGTCTCTGTCTTTGTCTCTCCCTCTGTCTGTCTCTGTCCATCTGTCTCTGTGTGTCTATCTGTTTGTTCGTTTGTGTGTGTGTGTGTGTGTGTGTGTGTGTGTGTGTGTGTGTGTGTGTGTGTGTCTGTCTGTCTCTCTCTCTCTCTCTCTCTCTCTCTCTCTCTCTCTCTCTCTCTCTCTCTCTCTCTCCCGCGTGTGTGTGTGTGTGTCTGTGTCTGTGTGTCTGTCTGCTTATGATTACTTGCTTGCAAAAGTACAGTTGTGCAATGGCATGAACGTGCGTAAGAAACACAATGCAGGGCCTGTCAACCTGAACGTCGTTCCCGCGTCGCCCAAGTAATACAATCTTAATCAAACTTGCTCAAGCAACATTATCTTCCCCTACAGTGTGATTTTCCTTCAAGGATGTGTACATTTTGACGAATTTGCAGTCGTGTAGACGGAATAGGGGAAGGGCTCCTAATATGGACCGGCTCCTAATATGGACCACCTCCTGTTCTGACAAACTAACGGCGCTAGAGCTCTCAAAAAAGTTTTCTTCGCTGTATTCACCCTCTCTGGATAACTTGCACATGTCAAAACAGTTGCAGAAACACAAATCTCAAAACCGTTTTTCTCTTATTTTACATTTAGTCAAGTTTTGACTAAATGTTTTAACATCGAGGGGGAATCGAAACGAGGGTCGTGGTGTATGTGTGTGTGTGCGTGTGTGCGTGCGTGTGCGCGTGCGTGTGTGCGTGCGTGTAGAGCGATTCAGACCAAACTACTGGACCGATCTTTATGAAATTTTACATGAGAGTTCCTGGGTATGAAATCCCCGAACGTTTTTTTCATTTTTTTGATAAATGTCTTTGATGACGTCATATCCGACTTTTCGTGAAAGTTGAGGCGGCACTGTCACGCTCTCATTTTTCAACCAAATTGGTTGAAATTTTGGTCAAGTAGTCTTCGACGAAGCCCGGACTTCGGTATTGCATTTCAGCTTGGTGGCTTAAAAATTAATTAATGACTTTGGTCATTAAAATTAAAAATTAAAAATACAAACATTATTATTAAAATAAAATTTCCGAAATCGATTTAAAAACAATTTCATCTTATTCCTTGTGGGTTCCTGATTCCAAAAACATATAGATGTGATATGTTTGGATTAAAAACACGCTCAGAAAGTTAAAAAGAATAGAGATAAAGAAAAGCGTGCTATCCTTCTCAGCGCAACTACTACGTACCCCGCTCTTCTTGTCAATTTCACTGCCATTGCATCGAGCGGTGGACTGACGATGCTACGAGTATATACGCTCTTGCTGTAAAAATGCAGTGAGTTCAGTTTCATTCTGTTAGTTCGACAGCTTGACTAAATGTTGTAATTTCGCCTTACGCGACTTGTTTATAAGCTTCTTTAGTTTCCTGGTGTGCTTCAAATAATGCTCTCATCAACCCGAAACAGATCAATCTAGAGCATATTTTAATTGGGCTGACTTGTACACTAAGTTGTATCATGTTATTTTGAAGTATTGGGGGATTTTTACAGTGATTCGTGAAGGCCGCTTTACTGGTCCATATTAGGCGCCCAGGCTCCTAATATGGACCCTTTGTGATTTTTTCTGTATTTAATTTTTGCTGAATCTCTATCAGAGCTATATTACTCTAATTAGGCCTAACGGTTAACCTAAGAGAGAAGGACTACCAAACACAAAATGAAACTTCTTCACAAGAAAACAAGCTAGTTATCAGCATGAAACAAAAAGTGGTCCATATTAGGAGCCCTTTCCCTACTCTACTTTTATCGCCAGTCGTTGAAAACGTATTTTGAAGAGGGCAGTTTTGCCGAAAGCTTTTCACTGAAGTTGATACATTTGAATTGCGTAAAAGTTAATTGCTGTCACTGCATAGAAGTCTGTTTCCAAGTTGTAATTGTTCACAAAGTAATTGGTGTGTGTGAGTGAGTGTTTGAGTGTGTGTGTGTGTGTGTGTGTGTGTGTGTGTGTGTGTGTGTGTGTGTGTGTGTGTGTGTGTGTGTGTGTGTGTGTGTGTGTGTGTGTGTGTGTGAGCTCGTTTGCTCTGCATTTCAATTTCAGGCAGTCAACACTTTCGGACTAGAGTTTAAATGTACATGTACCATCTACACAAGAACTTTGCCACAATCAAATTCCGTCATTTCACCTGATTCGTCGTTCTTCCCACCAGACCAGTTGGCTCCCGTATCAAGTTGTGTTTCCAATTCCTACTCAACATTACAGGGATTACTTTTGAAGTCGCATGTGGCGGGTGGATGAATACGACAAACGCTTTACCCCGAACAATGCCCCTTGGCGCTCAGTGACACCTTTGTGACTTACTGTGCGTGTGTCAACGTTTCTGATCACTGCGCCAACGCTGCTGGCTTTTCGCTCTGGCGACAGCGCTGGCAAAATCAGACTTGGAACGAACACTCCTTTCGTCTAGTCTCGTTGAGCTGTTAGTCTATGAGTGATGTCGTAGGACAGAAGAAGAAGCAGGCGTGAGACTGAAGATGTAATAGCGCTAATGCCCTCAATATTGAGGACAGTTTTGACGATGGTTGTAGAACAGGAATAGCGCGAGGCAGTGACTGGTAGCAGCGAAACTAGACGCAATAGGCCAAAAAAGCTGTTACTTCTTTAACTGTAGATCACTTGTGTTGTGACAGAAAAAAGAAGGACTTTTGCCTCTGCACTAAGAAACCTCTGGTGCCACGAGAGTGCAGCTTGATTGTTCACAGTGCAATCGGTGTAACGATTGTTCCGGGTTGTTTGAACCGGGTGGACAGCTGAGTTCTTTGAACCGGGTGGATAGTGGAGTTCCAGAGAAGAGAGCAAAGTCTGCGACTGTAATATTGCTTCGATTTTTCTGTGAAGTTCTGTGCTGTGCGCGTGAAGTGGCATTTGGAGTTTGACGCGGTTTTCCCGCACAGGTAAGTAAGACCAAGATTTTCCTTGCAAGCTTATGGATCATTGCGAAATGTTCACGTTGACAATGTCAACATAACTCGCTGTGCGTCAGCCGTTTTTAGCAGCTTCAGGTAACGGCAGTCGAATCCCACGAATCGATGTGCCTTAATTTAAAACTGATTAGAGCACGCACACACATAACTACTCATGCGAATGTCAGCTGAATACAACGCCAGAACAAGGCTAACTGATCCCTGGAGCAAATTTTTGATTAGTGCTTTTGTGAACAAGAAACAATTGACAAGTGGCTCTATCCCATTTCCCCCTTTCCCCGTCGCGATATAACCTTCGTGGTTGAAAACGACGTTAAACACCAAATAAAGAAAGATAAAGAAAGAAAGGCTTACTGATCTCGTCAGAACGTGAAGCTACGTACACTGACATATGAATATCATCTGAATAAAATAGCAGGAGCATTCCTTGGTGAATTACTTCAACACCAGCGCTATAGTTGTCTATCCATTTGTTTCTCAGTCTTTACATTCAGTTGTACTCTCTGCAAAGATCGCTTTAGCCTGATCGTGTTACGTGCATGGCGTTGCTGATATATTCTGCTACATCTAGTTGGAATCACCCAAGGATGACGAGTAACGGCACAGCTTATCTCCCCTGTCTTGCGTGACACTGCAACAAAGAGTTTAGGACTGGGCTCAAGAAAGGGCATGGGAATCCGTCCAATGGCTTGCATTACTATCTTCAGCTCAGTAATCATCTTTGGTAGTGCGATCTGATAATATATTCTCTTTTGATTTTGTTTTCCGCCAACGAACCTTTTTTTTAACATGATTATTCAGCGTGCAACGTTTCACTATGCATTACATTTGCTTAATGAATATATATAGATAGAGAGAGAACTGTACAGACTGTGAGTTTTCATATGGAGTTATGCTGGCTTAGAACTTCTTTTCCTTGAAGATTTTCTCCTTCAGCGAACTGCCTTTCATACATTTACAGCTTAAAACTTGTTACGCTTCACTGCACTCGCTACATGAATAGATACAGTTCGGCTTGTAACGTTTACAGTGGTATATCTGCGATGTGAGGACACCTACCAGTGCAGGACATCTTCTGTGATTCCCTTTTGTATTATCTTGACCAAAATATACCTGTCATGACAGGCCACCTTGAATGAAGGGACACTTTTAGCTGGTCCCAAGAGTGTTCTTTCATCGCAGGTTCCACTGAATTAAGTAATTCTGGCTTATATCTTTTCTTTCGATTTTCCATTTCAACGTACCATTTACGAGCATCGACGTGTATTTCAACTTCACTCTCTGACAGGACAAGTAAGTGTTCAGGGCCTTGGGCTCGGATTGTCATCTCAAATATTGGGGGCTCGGACATTTCCTTTCGTTCAAGGGACTTGGACAGAGTGAACGAATGTTACTAGCATTAGACTCCGATTCTCTAAAAGGAGCCGCTTCACAAAGAGGCATGTACATGAATTCCAAACCCAGCATAGTCGTAGTTGAACGGAACTTTGTCTTTGATGAGAAGCCTTGAACAAGCAAAAAGACTCGCCCTCGTACCGCACACCTAAGCTGGATCTTAGCCCCCCCTCCCCACCACCACCACCACCAGTCCGCACCTCCAAACCGCTTGTCCCTCCTAAGTGCCTTTCCCCTTCCACACAACTATAGGCTTAAGCATGTATGCCCAGTGGGTTCTGTCTCCCTTGACGCTGCTCCGAACAGCGATTCCTGTTTAGCTGGTTCTTTGTCCTCGTGGTTGTCTACTTTCACTGTACATGTATCTTTCCAACTAAATACTTCAGAGTAAGCTAGCTGTCACATTGCACAGATGTGCATCACTAAACCAGTCTAGCGTGCAGTTTTAGACCAATTCGTTTTGAGGCGAAGTTGAGCATAATGACCGATAGACAGTAAAACCAGGTCACTAGTCGCCGCGCTATGTGTTTGAGTAAAAATCATGATCAGCAAAGAAAATCAGAAGGGGATGAACAGGCACCAAAAAAAACAAAAAAAAAGATCAACACATTATCCATGACGATGTATTTACTGTGCTGGATTTGACAGACAAAATAGACGAATCTCGTAAACACACGCACACATACACATACACACACACACACACACACACACACACACACAGACACAGACACACACACACACACACACACACACACACACACATATTTACTCGCGCGCACGCCCGTAGCGTCTGTCAAGGTCGATTTTTTCACAACAATGGTCCCTTGTAGGCAGGGTTTAGTTTTTAGAGGCATGTGTGTATAATTTTGTCTTTGTGACAAGGCAAACTGCCGTTACCTTTTTAGACATAAACCGACAAATATTTTTCACGGTCGAGACACGTTACGCCCAAAAGACGTACCCAGACGATTGTTACGCCCAATTTCGTACCCAAAAGGCGAAAGCGGTGTGAAGGTATGCTGGTTAAAATTGTTTTACAGAAAAGAGTCAGAAGCGTCCGTACTAAAAACAGATTAGTTTTGTTATGGTTGTGAATGTTTTCTGCACTTAGCAGTGTTTTTTGTTTGCATTTTAGGCGTTTTGTTTAAGCACAATCACTCAAGAAAACTTGATTTCAACAAAAATGTGACTACGTTGGAGACAAAAAACACCACAGATACGCAGTCCATTGGTATGCTATCCACAAAAACTGATTTTTAGGCTCTCTTTAACTTTATGGGAGAAGGGCATAATGACTAGATGTATCGTGAAGAAGTACGAGAACAAAATAAAAGTGTACCCATGTGCTCATGTTACGCGCCCTATAATACGTGCCCAAGGCATTGAAACTTATCTCTAACCTCCATTTTCATGTATTGTTTTTAGCTAGTGACATTAGTTGGAGGTTTTTGCATTTTAGTCAAGTAACGCATGGCTTGTTCTTTCTTTGTTGCAGTTAAACACAAAGATTTCAGATGCTACTACGGTCACTCTGAGTATGAGCTCTTTGAAGATGTTATGAACCACGCTGTTAATGCCCATAGTGACAACGAACTTACAATACGGGTTCTCACACTAAATTCAGACTGAGAAAAGATCATAGTCATACGTACGGACAGATTTTAAAATGGTCCCATCAATTCTTCAAAAGCATGTTAACACTTTTATTGGGAAAGAAACCACAACAATATTGA